>NC_072412.2:83057615-83361990 GCF_028858775.2 Pan troglodytes | reverse complement strand
CTTGTTTCTTTTTATTCTTTTTTCTCTAAACTTCCCTTCTCACTTCATTTCATTCATTTCATCTTCCATCACTGATACCCTTTCTTCCAGTTGATCGCATTGGCTCCTGAGGCTTCTGCATTCTTCACGTAGTTCTCGAGCCTTGGTTTTCAGCTCCATCAGCTCCTTTAAGCACTTCTCTGTATTGGTTATTCTAGTTATACATTCTTCTAAACTTTTTTCAAAGTTTTCTACAAGGCTACAGTAACCAAAACAGCATGGTACTGGTACAAAAACAGAGATATAGATCAATGGAACAGAACAGAGCCCTCAGAAATAACGCCGCATGTCTACAACTATCTGATTTTTGACAAACCTGAGAAAAACAAGCAATGGGGAAAGGATTCCCTATTTAATAAATGATGCTAGGAAAACTGGCTAGCCATATGTAGAAAGCTGAAACTGGATCCCTTCCTTACACCTTATACAAAAATTAATTCAAGATGGATTAAAGACTTACATGTTAGACCTAAAACCATAAAAACCCTAGAAGAAAACCTAGGCAATACCATTCAGGACATAGGCATGGGCAAGGACTTCATGTCTAAAACACCAAAAGCAATGGCAACAAAAGACAAAATTGACAAATGGGATCTAATTAAACTTAAGAGCTTCTGCACGGCAAAAGAAACTACCATCAGAGTGAACAGGCAACCTACAAAATGGGAGAAAATTTTCGCAACCTACTCATCTGACAAAGGGCTAATATCCAGAATCTACAATGAACTCAAACCAATTTACAAGAAAAAAACAAACAACCCCATCAAAAAGTGGGCAAAGGACATGAACAGACACTTCTCAAAAGAAGACATTTATGCAGCCAAAAAACACATGAAAAAATGCTCATCATCACTGGCCATCAGAGAAATGCAAATCAAAACCACAATGAGATACCATCTCACACCAGTTAGAATGGCAATCATTAAAAAGTCAGGAAACAACAGGTGCTGGAGAGGATGTGGAGAAATGGGAACACTTTTACACTGTTGGTGGGACTGTAAACTAGTTCAACCCTTGTGGAAGTCAGTGTGGCGATTCCTCAGGGATCTAGAACTGGAAGTACCATTTGACCCAGCCATCCGATTACTGGGTATATACCCAAAGGACTATAAATCATGCTGCTATAAAGACGCATGCACACGTATGTTTATTGCAGCATTATTCACAATAGCAAAGACTTGGAACCAACCCAAATGTCCAACAATGATAGACTGGATTAAGAAAATGTGGCACATATACACCATGGAATACTATGCAGCCATAAAAATGATGAGTTCATGTCCTTTGTAGGGACATGGATGAAACTGGAAATCATCATTCTCAGTAAACTATCGCAAGAACAAAAAACCAAACACCGCATATTCTCACTCATAGATGGGAATTGAACAATGAGAACACATGGACACAGGAAGGGGAACATCACACTCTGGGGACTGTTGTGGGGTGGGGGGAGGGGGGAGGGATAGCATTGGGAGATATACCTAATGCTAGATGACGAGTTAGTGGGTGCAGCGCACCAGCATGGCACATGTATACATAAGTAACTAACCTGCACATTGTGCACATGTACCCTAAAACTTAAAGTATAATAATAATAAAAAAAAAAAGAAACATCTTTCCATGGTAACAAATGTACTTCTAAAGCATTAGTTTTAATGGATCTGTGATGAAGAAATACAATTTATTTAATCTTGTGCTTAGGACACACAGGAGACACATACCTTAATCTTCCTTAAGGATAAAATCTCTGCAGTTCTACTGAAGACTCATAGTCTTTATATAAGCTTTCTAAAACTCATCTTCCTGATATTGAAAATAGTGATATAATTCTTGTTATAATTTATTGAGTATTGGATACAAATGCTTTCATTCAATGTATTTAATAAGTATTGCCTTCCCATTTTACCAATGAAAAAATTAAAACTATATATTCCTTAACTAGCAAGTCAAGGTAAGAATTCTAAGGAAAGTATGTTGAACACTGTATCCTGTATAATAAACCATCCTGTTATTAGTAAAAAAAAAAAAAAAAAAAATGAGTTAGGGAAAATTCCCTTCTTATGTAATTTTTGGGGAAATTTTCAGCAGGATTGGTACCATTTCTTCTTTATATTCTTAATAGAATTTGGTTGTGAATCTATCTGGTTCTGGGCTTCTTTTTTGTTGGAAGATTTTTTTATTACTAATTCAATCTCACTACTCATTATTGATCTGTATAGAATTTGTATTTCTTCCTGGTTCAGTCTTGGGAGGTTGTATGTTTCCAGGAATTTAACCATTTTCTCTAGATTTGCTGGGTTATGAGCATATAGTTGTGCATAGTAGTCACTGATAATATTTTGTATTTCTGGGGTATTCGTTGTAATGTCTCTTTTTTCATTTCTGATTATGTTAATCTGGATCTTCTCTCTTCTTGGTTAGTCTAGCTAGTGGTATATCAATTTTGTTTATCTTTTCAAAGAACCAACTTTTGTATTTTTTTATATTTGTATTTTTTGTCTTAATTTCATTTAGTTCTGCTCTGTTCTTTGTTATTTCTTTTCTTCGGCTAGCTTTAGGTTTGGTTTGTTTTTGGTTTTATAATTCCTTGAAGTTCAACATTAGGTTGTTAATTTGTAATCTTTCTATTTTTATGTAGACATTTGACACTATAAACTTGTATCTTAGTACTGCTCTTGCTGTATCCTAGAGGTATTGATATGTTGTGTGTCTCCATTTTCATTCATTTCAAAAATTTTTAAATTTCTGTCTTAATTTCATCATGGACCCAAAGTTCCTTCAGGAGTATGTTGTTTAATTTTCATGTATTCGTATAGTTTCCAGAGTTCCTCTTGGTATTGATTTCTAGTTTTATTCTGCTGTCGTTTGGGAAGATACTTGATATGATTTTAATTTTTTTTCAATTTATGGAGACTTTTGTGGCTTAATATATGGTCTGTCTTTGAGAATGTTCCATGTGCCAATGAGAAGAATGTGTATTCTACAATTGTTGGGGAAAACGTTCTGTATATATCTATTAGGTCAATTTGGTCAAAAGTCTAATTTAAGTAGAGTGTTTCTTTGTTGATTTTCTGTCTCAATGATCTGTCTAGTGCCGTCAGTAAGGTATTGAAGTCCCCCACTATTATTGCACCTTATTCTTTAGGTCTAGTAATATTTGTTTTATGAATCTAGGTGCTATGGTGTTTGAAGCATACATATTTAGGATTATTTTATTCTCTTATTGAATATATCCTTCATAATTTTATAATGCCTTTCTTTTTTGTTTGTTTGTTTTTTACTGTTTTGAATTGAAATCTGTTTTATCTGTATAAGTATAGCTACTCCTGCTCAGTTTTGGTTTCCATATGTGTTGAATATATTTTTCCACCCCTCTACTTTCAATGTATCTATATTTTTAACCAATAAGATGAGTTTCTTGTAAGTAGTGTATAGTTAGATCATGTTTTTAAATTCATTCTGCCAATATATATCTTTTAAGTGGAGCACTTAATCCATTTGCATTCAATGTTAATATTGATAGATAAGGTTTTATTCCTGTCATATTGTTCATTGTTATCTAGTTATCTGGTAAATTCTATTTTTTTTTCTCTGTTTGCTCAGTGGTTTGGTGGAGTTCTGTCATAGTGCCATTTGATTCCCCTATCTTCCTCCTGTGATTTGTAATTGTTGTATAAGACCTAAGAGTGTTTACTTTCATGTATTTTTATAATGGCAAATATCACCTTTTTGTTTCAATATATTGGACTCCTTTAGCATTTCCTGTAGGTCCACTCTAGTGGTTATGAATTCTCTCAGTGTTTGCTTATCTGGGAATGACCTTATTTCTCCATTTATGAAGCTTCTTTTAGCTGGATATAAAATTCATGACTGATAGTTTTGTTTTTGTTTTTTTTCTTTTTTTTCTTTTAGCACTTTGAAAACAGCATATCATTCTCTTCTGGTTTGGAACGTTTCTAATGAGAAATCTGCTGTAGTTTGATGGGTTTCCTTTGTAGGTAACTAGACACTCGCAATTTTAGGATTTTTTTCTTCATATTGACTTAGACAGTCTGATTCCTATATGTCCTGGCAAAGTCTATTCTGCGATGTGTTTTGCTTGTGATCTTTGGGCATCCTATACCTGGATGTTTAAATCTCATGCTAGACTAGGGAAGTTTTCATCAATTGTTTCCTTAAGTAGTTTTTCTAAACTGTTTGCTTTTTTTTAATCCCTCAGGAATACCAAAGGATTGTAAGTTTTGTCACTTTATGTAGTCCCATACTTTTTGAAGATTTTTTTTATTCTTTTAAATACTGTTTTATTTATTTTTCTTTGACTGGATTAATTCAAAAGACCTGTCTTCAAGTTCTGTGTCTCTTTCTCCTGCCTGGTCTAGTCTACTGTCGAAGCTTTCAGAAGTATTTTGTAATTACTTCAACGAATTTTTCTTTTCCAGGAGTTTTGTTTGTTTTTTAAGATATCTATCCCTTTGGTAAATTTCTTGTTCATATTTTGAATTGATTTTCTGATTTCTTTGTAATGGTTTTCAGATTTCTCTTGCATCTCACTGAGCTTCTTTAAAATCACTATTTTGAATTCTCTATCTGGCATTTTTTAGGATTTCTTTTTGGTTAGGATTTATTTCTGGAGAATTACTGTGTTGTCATAATACCTTACTTCTTAATCTGATTATTTATTTTCATCTAAACAGTTGCTTCTTATTTTTGAAATTACTTTCATTGGGGTGGGACCTTTTTTTCCTTGAGGATGTGATTACGATATATGTTGAGTAGAGCCATTTGGCATTGCTTCTGGGTGTATTCAATGGTGAATATTCTGTATTATTTCCTTGATTATAAATAGCCATATCAGTGTGGTGGTTTATCAAATGTTGGTTGTAGTAGTGGAGTACTGGACAGGTGAGCAGCCTCATCGACTCTTGAGTAGCCAGGGTGGCATGGGCAATGGTGATAGCAGAGGTCACAAGAAGCTTATCTCCTTCTCAAGTGCTGTGCATTTGTGTCAGCATATGCTGTGATGGGCTGTGCAGGTCAACCTCTAAGCCAGTAGGTAGTGGGTGTTTGCAGGTAAGAGCAGCTGAAGTGGTAGCGATATGGTTTATGCTTGATTTTTGTTAACCAGGAGAAGTACTTGGGTGTCCCAGGCAATGGGCTGGGCATGGAACACTCAGTGTTCTGGGTCCTGTGCTCAGCCATGGTGGGGAGTTTGATACTGGATGGAGCTGATCTTGGCAAGCCTGCACTCAGGTCCCCCAGTAGTGGTTGCAGGCACTAGCTCTGCTGGGGGGATCCGGAGGCAGTCACTATGCCGCTGGAGAAATGCCTGGGCAAGGAGCAGAGCAACCACTGCTGCACCAAAGTCCCAGGAACAGGAGCAGAGAGTGACGCTGCCACCAAGGTCAGATAAACAGGAATGAGACAGGTCTCTCCCTCACTCTCTAGACCCAATTGGGCTCACTCTCCAGACCCAATCGGGCTCACTCTCCTTTCCCTACCAATGGAGCCAGTTGGAACATTTAGTCACATGCAGTCTGCTTTCAGTCCTCAAGGCCATCCAAAGCTATAATACTCATCATCTGAGCCAAAACCATGCCTCTCAGGCAAATCTCCCTCTGCTCTCATCCCACGAAAAGGGGGTGCCCAATTCCAGTGCCCATGGCTGGAGCCCACACTCCACTCATCTCTCAGTTCTGGCTGTGGGGCCCCTCCTCTGCTTGAAACCCAGTACTCCAATATCCAGACCGAGACTCTTATGCCAACAGCTGCCACTGCTGCTAAATTCCAGGATTCTGCATGGCTTGCTGTGAGCTAGCATCAAGAATGGCACTGTCCTGTCAGCACCCAGGCCTGAGAAGATGCTTTGGAGGCATCCCAGGGCCGTTTCTTCTCACAGTTTCCTGGCTGCTTCCCATGTTAGCTCTAGAGCTTAGGAGAGTCAAGGTCCTCTCCCATGGCCAGGGTTGCATAGTTCTCCAGTGGAGAGATGAATCACAGAGAAACACTCACTCACCCTTTCCTGTACTGGGGATTCACTCACAGTTTTTAGCCAGACCCCACCATGCAGGCTGCCTGCCCACTTTCTCTTTCCCAGTATCTGAAATTGTCTTTCGCTTTTCTGTTGAATTCTCATGTTTCTTCTTGAATGAAATTTCACAGTATGACTCTCTACACACTATTTTGCTTCTTCCAAGTGAGTGAGACATGCTAGAAAAGCCTCTAATCTACCATCTTGGAAAAACAAAAACAAAAACATAACTCCGGAGTGTATTTTCTGACTGCTGATGTCTTTCATCAACTCTGAAAATTCTCAGTTTTATCTCATTTCTTGTTGCTTCTGCCTTTTTCTCCATTCTTTTCTGCAGCGGTGGGGAGGCGGGTGGAATTTCATGGTTGTGTCTGTGTTTATTCACTCATTCATTTATTTATATCTATCTCTATATCGATATATCTTTATATCTCTTAATTAATCTTTCAAATTTTTTTCCTCTTATTCTCTCTGCTAAATTCTTGGTGAATTCATTGGTATTGCCCCTCAATCTATTTGTATTACTTTGATAATTCCAGTTTAGAGTTTGTCCAGTCTACTGAGTTGTAAAATTACTTTTGTATGATTTCCCGTTTCCTTGAATTATGCTATCACTTTATGTATCTCTTTGTTGACTTTAAACATATATGTTCTAAAGTATTTTTTAAATGGCACTTTTTAAAAATTTTTATTATTATTATACTTTAAGTTTTAGGGTACATGTGCACAATGTGCAGGTTTGTTACATATGTATACATGTGCCATGTTGGTGTGCTGCACCCATTAACTCGTCATTTAGCATTAGGTATATCTCCTAATGCTATCCCTCCCCCCTCCCCCCACCCCACAACAGTCCCCGGTGTGTGTTGTTCCCCTTCCTGTGTCCATGTGTTCTTATTGTTCAATTCCCACCTATGAGTGAGAACATGCGGTGTTTGGTTTTCTGTCCTTGCAATAATTTGCTGAGAATGCTGGTTTCCAGTTTCATCCATGTCCCTACAAAGGACATGAACTCATCATTTTTTATGGCTGCAGAGTATTCCATGGTGTATATGTGCCACATTTTCTTAATCCAGTCTATCGTTGTTGGACATTTAGGTTGGTTCCAAGTCTTTGATATTGTGAATAGTGCCACTATAAACATACGTGTGCATATGTCTTTATAGCAGCATGATTTATAATCCTTTGGGTATATACCCAGTAATGGGATGGCTGGGTCAAATGCTATTTCTAGTTCTAGATCCCTGAGGAATCGCCACACTGACTTCCACAAGGGTTGAACTAGTTTACAGTCCCACCAACAGTGTAAAAGTGTTCCTATTTCTCCACATCCTCTCCAACATCTGTTATTTCCTGACTTTTTAATGATCACCATTCTAACTGGTGTGAGATGGTATCTCATTGTGGTTTTGATTTGCATTTCTCTGATGGCCAGTGATAGTGAGCATTTTTTCATGTGTTTTTTGGCTGCATAAATGTCTTCTTTTGAGAAGTGTCTGTTCATATCCTTTGCTCACTTTTTGATGGGGTTGTTTGCTTTTTTCTTGTAAATTGGTTTGAGTTCATTGTAGATTCTGGATATTAGCCCTTTGTCAGATGAGTAGGTTGCAAAAATTTTCTCCCACTCTGTAGGTTGCCTGTTCACTCTGATGGTAGTTTCTTTTGCTGTGTAGAAGCTCTTAAGTTTAATTAGATTCCATTTGTCAATTTTGTCTTTTGTTGCCA
Organism: Pan troglodytes; assembly: GCF_028858775.2. NCBI lineage: Eukaryota > Metazoa > Chordata > Mammalia > Primates > Hominidae > Pan > Pan troglodytes. The sequence goes on along the minus strand of NC_072412.2, from coordinate 83,354,198 downwards.
TTGCTTTTGGTGTTTTAGACATGAAGTCTTTGCCCATGCCTATGTCCTGAATGGTATTGCCTAGGTTTTCTTCTAGGGTTTTTATGGTTTTAGGTCTAACATACAAGTCTTTAATCCATCTTGAATTAATTTTTGTATAAGGTGTAAGGAAGGGATCCAGTTTCAGCTTTCTACATATGGCTAGCCAGTTTTCCCAGCACCATTTATTAAATAGGGAATTCTTTCCCCATTGCTTGTTTTTGTCAGGTTTGTCAAAGATCAGATGGTTGTAGATATGTGGCATTATTTCTGAGGGCTCTGTTCTGTTCCATTGATCTATATCTCTGTTTTTGTACCAGTACCATGCTGTTTTGGTTACTGTAGCCCTGTAGTATAGTTTGAAGTCAGGTAGCGTGATGCCTCCAGCTTCGTTCTTTTGGCTTAGGATTGACTTGGTGATGTGGGCTCTTTCTTGGTTCCATATGAACTTTAAAGTAGTTTTTTCCAATTCTGTGAAGAAAGTCATTGGTAGCTTCATGGGGATGGCATTGAATCTATAAATTACCTTGGGCAGTATGGCCATAAAATGGCACTTTTATTTCTATTTTGTCTAAAATTATTATATTTCCCAAGGTTTGATTTTACTTTATATCTTTCTCGGTGTTAATTTGTATATTTTAGAATGTTGCTTTTTAGATCCACCTTGACTTGGTGCTATTTTTCTCTTATCTCTCTTCCTCCTCTCTGTTTAGAGTTTTTGTGGTTGCCTCAGCCCAGCCCCTAGGACTCATAGTCCAAAACCAGATCTTTTTCTAATGGCTCAGTGGTCTTATCCACCATGATATTGGGATAGTTTGGAGCTAGATGACATGTTGGCTAGGCTTGGTCTTGAAAGTTGAGTCTGTCCTGCTGTTTTTCCTAGCACTCCGATTCTTATAAGCTATACCTTTGGTCAGCAACTGGCAACACCTTTTTTTTCTGCCTGTTTTCCTGGGGTAGGAGAAAAAGAAAGGAGGGAGGAGAGAGACTTGCCACTCCACCCTACTTCTCCCTGGACCTGGAGACTGATATCCTTACTGCTTCTGCTGCTTCTGATACTGAGAAAGGCAGTCCTGGGGCTTCAGTCCAACATTTCTCTTAAGTTCCTCATTCATAAAGAGTATTATCCTTTTTTAGAATTTTATTTTATGCTTTGCTCCCATGGTTATACGTTTGGACATGGAGGTCTGTGAGTGATTCAAAGTATAAACTTTGAATGTCCTTTTGACAAGAAGTCTACACTATTTTATTATCTATTTTCAAACAAGCTAAATATTGCATCCTAACCCCATGCCACAGTAGAGGTCGGACTACGTGTTTTCTCCCATGTTACAGCTTCAGTTCAACATTAGCCTCTAGTGCACACCATACGCTACTTAATCAGCATGCCTCATCCTCACTCAAAGAATAAGAGGAAGCTACAATGACTTTAAACTTCTCCCTCTTATACAAAAACAAAAAGATAAATTACATAAGACATTTTTCACATAAAAGAAAGATTACATTTTTTCACATTCATTCAGATATAGTGGTTTGATGTCCTGAATAAATTTGGAAGAGTGAAGTGGGCAGTGGTTGCAGCTTGCCTCTCTGCTACTGCCTCCTAGAAGTTGTAGCCTTATGACTATTGTTTCCGCATACTGGTCATCAGCTAGGAAAAGCCTATAAAAATAAAGCATTGTCTTACCCTCCTCCTCCCCACAAAAAAAAAAACACCCACTGTTTAATAGGAATTATAATGGATTTTGAAATCTAAGATAAATGATACTTCAAAAATAAACAGCTTAGAATCATACTTGTGATGTTGTTCTCCCTTTTTTTGGCAAAGAATGGAATTGAGAAGATGAGGGAGGTTTACATTTGGACTTGTTTTAAATTTTAAGAAGCTGTTCTTTTAAATTTACCATCTGTTACTTCAATACTTCAAAGTGTCTATGGTAACTGTTCAGGGATACCAGACAGAACCATGGTGTAATTGGGTATGGCTTGACCCCTACTGTGCCTTTCTCATGGAGGAAGACCAACTCATTGTGAGTCTCATCACATTACAAGAGAGTTTCCCTGCAAATATGTTAGCCTTCTGGTTAATGCACAGCAGAGATAAGAATTAGCCATAGACATTTTTATAAGCCATTTGAATTACAAGGTACTAATTCTGAGAAGAAAATTCTACCATCCTTCTGAGGTGAACCTCCATGCAAACTACAGTATTTCAACATTTTATGGCAGATCTTAAATAACACCAAGTAAATATGTTTAAGCCAAACAATTAGTCTTTGATTAAGAAAGAATGATACAGTTTGCAGATTCCATTGTTTTCTTGAGATACTTTTGAGTTGAAGACATTACCAGAAATACATTGGGTTTTTTAAAACTTTTATTGTAAGTTCAGAGGTACATGTGCAGGATGTACAGGTTTGTTGCATAGGTAAATGTGTGTCATGGGAATTTGTTGTACAGATTATTTCATCACCCAAGTATTAGGTATCCATTAGTTATTCTTCCTTATCCCTCCTGCCACCTCTCTCCTCCCACACTCCACCCTTAGATAGACCCCAGTGTGTGTTGTTCCTCTCTATGTGTTCATGTGTTCTCATCCTTTAGCTTCCACTTATAAGGGAGAACATGCTGTATTTGGTTTTCTCTTCCTGCATTTGTTTGCTAAGGTTAATGACCCCCAGCTCCATCCATGTCCCTGCAAAGGACATGATCTCATTCTTTTTTATGGCTGCATAGTATTCCATAATGTATATGTACCAAATTTTCTTTATCCAGTCTATCATTGGTGGATATTTAGGTTGATTCCCTGTCTTCAGTATTGTGAATGGGACTGCAGTGAACATACATGTGCATGTGTCTTTTTAAAATTTTTCAATTTTTTTTTCTATAGGTTGTTGGGGTACAAGTGGCATTTGGTTACATGAGTAAGTTCTTTAGTGGTGATTTGTGAGATTTTGGTGCATCCAACACCTGAGCAGTATACACTGTACCCTATTTGTAGTCTTTTATTCCTCACTGCCCCCCCATCCTTCCCCCAAATCCCCAAAATCCATCGTACATTCTTATGCCTTTGCATTCTCCTAGCTTAGTTCCCACGTGTCAGTGAGAACGTACGATGTTTGGTTTTCCATTCCTGAGTTACTTAACTTAAAATAATAGTCTCCAATCTCATCCAGGTCACTGCAAATGCCGTTAATTCATTTCTTTTTATGGCTGAGTAGTATTCCATCATATATATATATATCATCAGCAGTTTCTTTATCCACTCATTGATTGATGGGCATTTGGGTTGGTTCCACGATTTTGCAATTGCACATTGAGCTGCTATAAACGTGTGTGCAAGTATCTTTTTCATATAATGACTTCCTTTCCTCTGGTTAGATACCCAGTAGTGGGATTGCTGGATCAAATGGTAGTTCTACTTTTAGTTCTTTAAAGAATCTCCACACTGTTTTCTCTAATGGCTGTACTAGTTTACATTCCCACTAGCAGTGTAGAAGTGTTCCCTGATAACTGCTTCCATGCAGACATCTACTGTTTTTTTATTTTTTGATTATGGCCATTCTTGGAGGTGTAAGATGGTATCACACTGTGGTTTTGATTTGCATTTCCCTGATCATTAGTGATGTTCAGCATTTTTTCATATGTTTGTTGACCATTTTTATATCTTCTTTTGAGAATTGTCTATTCATGTTCTTAGCCCACTTTTTGATGGAATTGTTTGATTTTTCTTATTTGTTTGAGTTCATTGTAGATTTTGGATATTAGTCCTTTGTCAGCTATATAGATTGTGAAGATTTTCTCCCACTCCGTTGGTTGAATATTTACTCTGCTGACTGCTCTTTTTGCCATGCAAAAGTTATTTAGTTTAACTAAGTCCCATCGATTTATCTTTGTTTTTATTGCATTTGCTTTTGGGTTCTTGGTCATGAAATCCTTGACTAAGTCAATGTCTAGAAGGGTTCTTCCTATGTTATCTTCTGGAACTTTTATAGTTTCAGGTTTTAGGTTTAAGTCCTTAATCCATCTTGAGTTGATTTTTGAATAAGGTGAGAGACGAGGATTCAGTGGTTAGCCAATTATCCCAGCAACATTTGTTGAAAAGGGTGTTCTTTCCCCACTTCATGTTTTTGTTTGCTTTGTCAAAGATCAGTTCGCTGTAAGTATTTGGGTTTCTTTCTGGGTTCTCTATTCGGTTCCATTGGTCTATGTGTCTATTTTTATACCAGTACTAGTAGTGTGAGGTAGTGTGATGCCTCCAGATTTGTTCTTTTTGCTTAATCTTGCTTTGGCTATGCAGGCTCTTTTTTGGTTCCGTATGAATTTTAGAATTTTTTTTTCTAATTATTTGAAGAATAATAGTGGTATTTTGATGGGGATTGTGTTGAACCTGTAGATTGCTTTTGGAAGTATGGTCATTTTCACAGTATTAATTCTACCCATCCATGAGCATGGGATGTGTATCCATTCATTTGTGTCATCGATGATTTCTTTCGGCAGTGTTTTGTGGTTTTCTTTTGGAGTTCTTTTGCCTCCTTGGTTAGGTATATTCCTGAGTATTTTATTTTATTTGCAGCTGTTGTAAAGGGGGTTGAGTTCTTGATTTGATTCTCCTCTTGGCCGCTGTTGGTGTATAGAAGAGCTACTAATTTTTGTACGTTAATCTTGTATCTGGAAACTTTGCTTCTTTTATCAGTTCTAGGGGCTTTCTGGAGGAGTCTTTAGGGTTTTTGAGTTAAACGATCATATCATCAGCGAACAGTGACAGTTTGACTTTCTCTTTACTGATTTGGATGCCCTTTATTTCTTTCTCTTGTCTGATTGCTCTGGCTAGGACTTCCAGGACCTTGCTGAAGAGAAGTGGTAAGAGGGGGGATCATTGCCTTGTTCCAGTTTTCAGAGGAAATGCTTTCAACTTTTCCCCATTCAGTATTATGTTGGCTGTGGGTTTGTCATAGATGGCTTTTATTACATTGAGGTATGTCCCTCGTATGCTGATTTTGCTGAGAATGTTAATCATAAAGGGATGTTTCATTTTGTCAAATGCTTTTTCCACATCAATTGAGATGATCATGTAATTTTTGTTTTTAATTCTGTTTATGTGGTGTATCACATTTATTGACTTGTGTATGCTAAACCATCCCTGCATCCTTGGTATGAAACCCACTTGGTCATGGTGGATTATCTTTTTGATATGTTGTTGGATTCAGTTAACTAGCATTTTGTTAAGGATTTTAGCATCTATGCTCATCAGGGATATTGATCTGTAGCTTTCTTTTTTGGTTATATCCTTTCCTGATTTTGGTATTAGGGTGATGCTGGCTTCATAGAATTAATTAGGGAGGGTGCCCTCTTTCTCTATCTTGTGGAATAGTGTCAAAAGGACTGGTACCAATTCTTTGAATGTCTGGTAGAATTCTGCTGTGAATCCATCTGCTCCTGGACTTATTTTGTTGGTAATTTTTAAAATACCATTTCAATCTTGCTGCTTGTTGTTGGTCTGTTTGGGGTATCTCATTCTTCCTGATTTAAGCTAGGAGGGTTGTATTTTTCCAGGAATTTATCTATCTCTTCTAGGTTTTCTAGTTTCTAGCCTTGAATGATCTTTTATATTTCAGTGGTGTCAGTTGTAGTATCTCCTGTTTAGTTTCTTAATGAGGTAATTTGGATTTTCTCTCTTCTTTTCTTGGTTAATCTTGCCAATGGTCTATCAATTTTATTTATCTCTTCAAAGAACCAGTTTTTGTTTCATTTTTTTGTTTGTTTCAATTTCATTTAGTTCTGCTCTGATTTTGGTTATTTCCTTTCTTCTGCTGGTTTGGGTTTGATTTGTTCTTGTTTCTCTAGTTGCTTGAGGTGTGACCTTAGAATGTCAGTCTGTGCTCTTTCAGTCTTTTTGACATAGGTGTTTAGGGCTATGAACTTTCTTCTTAGCACCGCCTTTGCTGTATCCCAGAGGTTTAGATAGATTGTGCCATTATTATGATTCAGTTCAAAGAATTTTTTAATTTCCATCTTGCTTTCGTTTTTGACCCAATGCTTATTCAGGAGCAGGTTATTTAATTTCCATGTATTTGCATGGTTTTGAAGGTTCCTTTTGGAGTTGATTTCCAGTTTCATTCCACTGTGGTCTGAGAGAGTGCTTAATAAAATTTCAGTTTTCTTAAATTTATTGAGGCTTGTTTTATGGCCTATCATATGGTCTATCTTGGAGAAAGTTCCATGTGCTGTTGAATAGAATGTGTATTCTGCGGTTGTTGGATTAAATGTTCTGTATATATCTGTTAAGTCCTTTTGTTCCAAGGTATAGTTTAAATCTATTGTTTCTTTGTTGACTGTCTGTCTTGATGACCTGTCTAGTGCTGTCAGTGGAGTATTGAAGTCCTCCACTATTATGGTGTTGCTGTCTATCTCATTTCTTAGGGCTATTAGTAATTGTTTTATAAACTTGGAGCTCCAGTGTTAGGTGCATATATGTTTAGGATATATTTTCCTGCTGAACAAGGCCTTTTACTATTATACAATGTCCTTTGTCTCTTTTAACTGCTGTTGTTTTAAAGTTTGTTTTTTCTGATATAAGAACAGATACTCCTGCTTGCTTTTGGTGTCCATTTGCATGAAATGCCTTTTTCCACCCCTTTATTTTAAGTTTATATGAGTCCTTATGTGTTAGGTGAGTCTCCTGAAGGCAGCAGATAGTTCGTTGGTGAGTTTTTATCCATTCTGTGGTTCTGTATCTTTTAAGTGGAGCATTTAGGCCATTTACATTCAATGCTAGTATTGAGATGTGAGGTACCATTGCATTCATCATGCTTTTTGCTGCCTGTGTACTTTGGTTTTTTCATTTTTGCTTTTTAACTTGTATTTGTGTTTTATAGGTCCTGTGTGATTTATGCTTTAAGGGGGTTCCATTTTGATGTGTTTCCAGGACTTATTTCAAGATTTAGAGTTCCTTTTAGCAGTTCTGGTAGTAGTGGCTTAGTAGTGGCGAATTCTCTCAGCATTTGTTTGTCTGAAAAAAACTGTATCTTTCCTTCATATATGATGCTTAGTTTCTTTAGATAACAAAATTCTTGGCTGATAATTGTTGTATTTGAGGAGGCTGAAGATATGGCCTCAATCTCTTCTAGCTTGCAGGGTTTCTGCTGAGAAATCTGCTGTTAAGCTGGTAGGTTTTCCTTTACAGGTTACCTGGTGCTTTTGTCTCACATCTCTTAAGATTCTTTCCTTCTTCTTAACTTTAGATAACCTGATGTAATGTGCCTGGACCACGATCTTTTTGTGATGAATTTTCCAAGTGTTCTTTGTACTTCTTGTATTTGGATATCTAGCTCTCTAGCAAGGCCAGGAAATTTTTCCTCAGTTATTCCTTCAAATATGTTTTCCAAGCTTTTAGGATTCTCTTCTTCCTCGGGAACACTGATTATTCTTAGGTTTGGTCGTTTAACATAATCCCAGACTCATTGTAGGCTTTGTTCATAATTTTTTTCTTCTTTTTCCTTTGTCTTTGTTGGATTGGGTTAATTTGAAGACCTTATCTTCAAGCTCTGAATCCTCTTCTACTTGTTCAATTCTATTGCTGAGACATTCCAGCACATTTCACATTTCTGCAAGTGTGTCCAACGTTTCCTGAGGTTTTGACAGTTTTTTCTTTATGCTATTTTATTTCCTTGAATATTTCTCCCTTCACTTCTTGCATCATTTTTTTGGATTTCCTTTAATTAGGCTTCACCTTTCTTTGGTGCCTCCCTGATTAGCTTAATTACTAACCTTCTGAATTATTTTTCAGGTAAATCAGGGATTTCTTCTTGGTTTGGATCCATTGCTGGTGAGCTAGTGTGATTTTTGGGGGGGTGTTAAAGAGCCTTGTTTTGTCATATTACCAGAGTTGGTTTTCTGGTTCCTTCTCATTTGGGTAGGCTCTGTCTGAGGGAAAGTCTAGGGCTGAAGGATGTTGTTCAGATTCTTTTGTCCTGCAGGGTGTTCCCTTGATGTAGTACTCTCCCCCTTTTCCTGTGGATGTGGCTTCCTGTGAGCCAAGCTGCAGTGATTGTTGTCTCTCTTCTGGGTCTAGCCATCCAGCAAGTCTACCTGGCTCTGGGCTGGTACTGGGGGTTGTCTGCACAGAGTCCTGTGATGTGAACCACCTGTGGGTCTCACAGCCATGGATACCAACACCTGTTCTGGTGGAGGTGGTGGGGATGAAATGGACTCTGTGAGGGTTCTTAGCTTTGGTGGTTTAACGTTCTATTTTTGTGCTGGTTGGTCTCCTGTGGGGAGGTGGCACTTTCCAGAGAACATCAGCTGTGGTAGCATGGAGAGGAGCCGGCCATGGGTGGGGCCCCAGAACTCTCAAGATTGTATGCCCTTTGTCTTCAGCTATCAGGGTGGATAGAGCGGGACCATCAGGTGGGGGCAGAACTAGGCTGTCTGATCTCAGACCTTTGTTGGGTGGGTCTTGCTGCAGCTGCAACAAGCTCCCAGGGCCTTTCCCGCTGCTTCCTCTACCCCTGTATTTCACTCGACTCTCTAAATTGACTCAGCTACAGGTAAGGCCAAAAGCTTCACCTGCAAACTAGACCATCAGTTTCCCCAGTTGGGGGTGTGTGTTTGGAGCAGACGATTTCCCTTTCCCACTTCCGCAGTTTGGGCACTCACAGTATTTGAGGTGTCTCCTGGGTCCTGCAGGAGCAATCTGCTTCCTTCAGAGTGTCTGTGGCTCCTTTGGGGTTCCTGGTTTGTTTTTGCGGTCATTCTGGAGCTAAAATTCACAATGCGAGCCTTCACATGCTGCTCTGTCCATCTGAGTCAGAGCTGCAATCTAGTCCTGCTTCCTGCTGCCATGATGCCCTACTGAATTTTTGCATGTCTTTATAATAGAACAATTTCTATTTTGTGGGATATATACCCAGTAGTGGGATTGCTGGGTAGAATGGTATTTGTGTCTTTAGGTCTTCGAGAAATCAGCACATTGTCTTCCACAATGGTTGAATTAATTTATACTCCCACCAACAGTGTATAAGCATTCCTTTTTCTCCACAACCTTACCGGTATCTGTTATTTTTTGACTTTTTAATAATAGCTATTCCAACTGGTATGAATGGTATCTCATTGTGGTTTTGACTTGTACAGAAATATATTGGTGATAGTGGGGTTGGTGTGGTTGCTTTGATGTGCTGATGTGTGCACTGTGGAATAAAGCAAATGAGCATTATGTTTGTGTCATTGACAACTGGTATTAATAGCATGGAAAAAAACAGATATCCACTAAGATCAATGAGTTTGACCTTAGAGTCCTGAAATAAACTGAATTGGAATATCAGTGTAAGGTCATTTATCTTTTTTAATAAAAAAATTATTTTTAGTATTATCCACTGAAACGGCCTAGAGATATTGATCAACCCAATTGTAGTGAGTAACCGTGGTGGTTAGATTGTGGTCCTTTAACTATTCCACTAAAAGAACAGTGTTCTTGAAAAAAAAAAAAAGACACTTATTAGAGATCTAAGGTAGAAAATTTACTAGATGAGCCTGAAAATTATTATCAAAAACTAGTAGAACTATGTCAAAAGGACAGAGGAGCCAGCTTGAATAAGCTCCCAACTGTCCAGAGATGGGGCCATTTCAATATCAATAAGAACAATAGCTGTCATGGATAGAAACACAAAATATATTTAAGTCCATAGTTCAAAATGATACTTAAATACATAAATCACCTTTGGAGAATACTAAAGTTTTGACTTACGATTTTGAAAACTGATGAAGGATAAAGCTCTTATTCTACCTTTTCTATAAAAATTTAAGATAACCTAATTATTTTGAAAGAAAGCATATTTTCACAGATGTATTTTGGCTAATAACTGAAAAGGGAAAAATAAAATGAAAACAGCACATTTAGCAATGTCTAATGAATTGCTAATCTCACAAAATGACGGTAGATATTATGCGCCTCCAATGAGAGTACCCAATATCACTGATTAAGTAGTTTTCACACACACACCACCACCACCAACACAAAACCTGAATTTGATCACATCTCAAGACATGGAAATACAGGGACTGAGAAACATGTGTAAAACAAAACAAAAAATACCATCAGCAAAAGCTCTGTAAGACAAGTGATCCAACTTCCTTCTGCTCCTCCTCCTTCTCTTCCTCTTCTCTCCTCCTCTCATCCTCCTTCTTCTGCAACAACAACAGAATTGCAAGAGGAAAAAAAAAAAAAGACAGAGGAGGAACCTATATACTAAAAGAGAGGACATATCAACAATGTGTAGTGATTAAATCATAATTCAAATAAGCTTAAATAGGAGAAAACATTTATAGCATGAATGAATTGTGAAATGTGAGCACTACCTGGATATTTGAGGAGATTAAGGAAATAAAGCTAATTTAAGAGATATATTGGTGATATTTGTTCCCTGTTCTAAAAACATACAAATAGTAAGTATACTATGGTAAACATATATATTAACTGCCATTGCATCAGTCTCCCGAGATTGCAGTTAAGTGACAGTAGGATAGGGATGGGAGAGTGGAGGGTGATGGAGGTGGGAAATGAAGGTTTGTTGTTTTCTTTAGCCAGAGAATAAATTATAAAGTGCATTTCAAATTTGGGTTTAATTCACTTGAAGCATCTATATGAACAGCTTAGCAAGTGAATTGGTGACCTGTTAAGGCATAAAGATCATTGAATAAGTTTCTTTCTGTCTCATTTTTCTCTACTAAACAAAATGTGTTAAAAGTTCATAGTGGCCTGGCATGGTGGACCACACCTGTAATCCCGGCACTTTGGGAGGCTAAGGCAGGCAAATTGATTGAGCTCAGGAATCCAAGATCAGCCTGATCAACATGGGGAAAACCCCATCTCTTAAAAAAAAAATACAAAAATTAACCAAGCATGGTGGTGCACACCTGTAGTCCCAGCTGCTTGGGGGATGAAGCGGGAGGATCCCTTGAGCCCTGGAGGTCAGGATTGCAGTGAGCCAAGATGAAGCTACTGCATTCCAGCCTGGGTGACAGAATGAGAACTTGTCTTAAAAAAAAGAGAAACGTTTATAATGAATTCAAGCATCTCCACATATATTAGAATTGACAGAGGTCTCAATACCTTAAGAAAAAGATATATATATATATATATATATCCATATGCCTCCATTTAAGAATTTTATGTTTGTTAAAATTTAGTAGAACCTTTAGATTTTTCCCTTTTTTCTCCTACATTAACCATGCAGTATTGAAGAAAACCATGAGAATAAAAAAATAACAAATAAAGAAAAAAAGAATTTTTAAGGCTAAATATTTTGATCTTTATACATTTTCATTTTTCTTCCTGTGTGGTATATATTTCCTTTACCGTGTTAAAATATCATGGAATTAGGCACTTCATCAGTATATTCCTCGAGCATTTCTTGAACAATTCTGCCTTCACTTAATGATTGCTAAAAATTTTCTCAGATTGTAACATCTCTAAAAATGTGGGATATTAGAACCAGAAACACAAGTATGTAAAGTGCCTGAAACACAGTTGGTGCCCAGTGAGTAGAATTACAATGATGTCAACACATTATTAATATGGGTGTACCTTTGATTTTCCCCCTTTTCCTACCCATCAGAGAAAGTCTGCATTGACGAGCCCAATTCCCCACCTCCTCTCACCTCTTAAAGGATAAATATAATTTTGTGCTAAATTTAAGCCTAAACCAATCTACTAAATAATGTGAAGAGAAAAAGAAGAGAAGGCCAGGGGCCTGTGGGGGTAGGGTGGTGGGGTTGAAGATAAGAGAAGTAGAAAAGGAAAGGGGATTTTAATAAGATGTCGAGTATGTATTTGAATCCCCTTGAGCATCCTTTGAGAGGCATCTTATGAAAGATGGAATTCTTTTTAATTATGTTTTAGGAGTCAAACTACCCTTCTTGACTGTAGCAGTGTTATGGGACTGAACCCTGAGAATGTCTGGATTTACAACGCTTACATTATTGACATGAAAGTCGTGTAGAAGAATATTAACATTGCTCAAAGAGAGGTTTGGCCTTGGCCTAGAGTCCTGGGAGATAACTTCTAAGGCCTTGGAATGTCCTACTTGCTAAGTGCGTGTTTGTTTACCTGGCGGATTTGGACCATGGCAGATATTTTATGCTAACAATATGATTTACGGTGGGGCCTTTGGATCATACAGTATCAGTACCTCTGGAGAGGCTGGAGACTAAGGTCAGCCATGCAAGTGGTCAACCATGTCCACAAGACAAAATTCTAGTAAAAACTCTGGACACCAAGGTTTGGATGAGTTTCCCTGGTTGCCCCTATGCAGTGCATATTGTCACACATCATTGCTGGGAGAAATAGGTGCTGTCCACACAACCCCACTGAAGAGAACAACTGAAGCTCAACATTAACGTCTCCTGAACACTGACCTGTGCTCCTCTTCCCTTGGCTTATGTTAATCTGTATCCTTTGCCTATAATAAACTGTGAATATAACAGCTTCTCTGAGTTTTCTTGGGGGACCTCCCAAACTGATAGTTGTGTCAGAACTGAAGGTGGTCTTAGAGACCCCGGAACTCGGAAGTTGACGTTAGAAATGAGGATGGTCTTGGGGACCCACAAACTTTGCAGAAGTGCATTGAGAATATAGTTCTACACACAAATGTAAGATAAAAGTATTTATGGAAAAGCCTAAAAGTGAAAAGGGGAGCCACATTTAGAGGAGAACAAGTCTAGAATTGTAGACCAACAAGCTATACTTCCAGAGAAAATATTAGAATACATAGTCAAAATAGCAAAATATGGAAAATGATATAACTTCTAAAGGAGTAAATGATGATTTAATGTATTATTTACAGTAGTGATATAGTAAATTAAAAGTATGTGTAGAATGGGTATAATGCATATTAACTTTAGTAAAATTGTTATTTAGTCCCAGGGTTTGATGTTTTATTTATTTATTTTTATTTATTTATTTATTTTGAAGTTAACTTCTTGCCTTTTAATAATATCTTTGAATATAGATGGTTTCAATTCTCCAATAACAAGATGTAGAGGGGCCAAATGGTTTTTCATACATGTTTTCCTAGTCCAGACACCCAAGAGTATGTCCCTCTCTTGGGCATAAGAAAACCTAGAGTTATATTTAGGGCATCATGTGTGGTGACTAGTTGACCGAGCTGGCATGCTCACAATGACCAAATTATGTTTGTCATATTTTAATCCAATACATTGATCTACTATGAACTTGTAAATAATGTGTTTGCTTTCTAGACACATTCCAGGAAGACCAGAGAAACTGACTTTTATCCATATGGAATAATCCACTGGCAAATTTCTTTTAGGACAGACCAAAGCTGATCTAGAACATAATCTTTACATACTTGGATCCTTCCCATCAGACGAGAAAGAACATCTGGGGTGAAAGGCTCCATTAGAAGAGCAATGTGGGATGGTGCTGTGTTGACAACTGGTAGTTCCTGCCCTACATCTTTGTAGAGGACTGGAGCCCAGAGCATGCCATGGTCAACTCGTATGTTGAAGTGAAGACCTCCTTCGAGGTGTGCATGTGCTTATTACAGATATGCCACGGTGCTAAGTACCCCAGGACTACAGGAAAAAATAAGAATAGATGCTGTATCCATGATCATGAGGCACACAGGCCAGAGCGCCAGCTGTGGAATCGCACAGCCTGGGTTCAAAGCCTGGCTAGGCCATGACCACCTGAATGACCTGAGGAATGGTCTCAGGCAAATTTGTAAAAAGTGGAGACCCTGCCTGCCAGGGAGGCATGTGGTAAGAGGCGCATCCAGTCAGGTCAGGGCACCGCGTCCTCTCTTTGGAAACCTGCGGAGCGAGGCTGGTGGCCCTTGAGGCCACGGCAGCCATGGAGAAGGCGGGCCTGGCTCCAGGCGGCACAGAGGCACTGGAGAGGCCCCGGGGGAGCCTGGCGGGATCTGGCTGGTCCTGCGCTCTGCTTCCAGGTTCTGGCCCTGTAACCCGGGGGACAGGGCTGGCCAAGACAGGGCCACTGGGTGCCAGCCAGCACCTGGGCCAGGCGCCAGGCAGAAGGGCTCTGGCGGATCAGCCCCGCACCCCCAACAGCCCCACAGGGGGGCCCATCCAGGGCCACACACCTGCCCCCAGGAGCAGGACGTCCCTGAGGCAAGAGTCCAGCTGGACCGGTGGAAGGGTCTCACCCTTTGCCCTTTGACTCCTCTTGTAGGCACCCTCGCTGGGCTCCTAAGCACTCCTCCACACCCTGGCTCTGTCACCAGCCCCATGGTGATGTCATAAACTCCCAGATGCCCAGTGTGCACCCGGCCACAGAGAAGTGGGTGACTTAGGAGTATCCTCTCCACTTCTGACCCTTAGTTTCGTCTGTGCACAACTTGCTCAAAATGGGCAACTCACTAAGCGTATTTTGTTCCTGGTCCCACTGCAGGTCCTGGCCATGCCATCAGCAACCTGCTCGTCTTGTCCGTGAGGCCTTCCCAGCCGGCCGGGCTGCCCCCACGGCTCCTGCACGTGTGCCTGCCCCGGGAATCTGGGGCCGTTTCCCACTCCTCTTCAACTGTCAGCGACATCTTGGGCCTTCTTTTCCAGTCAGGTGGGACAGCGACCCTATGAGGCTGTGTCTTATCCCTCGGAACACAGGCACCCCACAGAGGGTCCTGCCTCCTGTGGTCTGGAGCACCCCCTCAAGGAAGAAACCCGTGCTGTCTGCTCGCAACTCTGTGATGTTTGGACACCTCAGCCCCGTGAGGATCCCTCATCTCAGAGGCAAGTTTAACCTTCAACTTCCTTCATTAGATGAGCAGGTGATCCCAGCCAGGCTCCCGAAGACGGAGGTGAGGGCAGAAGAGCCCAAAGAAGCAACGGAGGTGAAAGACCAGGTAGAGACCCAGGAGCAGGAGGACAATAAAAGGGGCCCCTGTAGCAATGGGGAAACAGCCTCCACCTCTAGGCCCCTGGAGACTCAGGGAAACCTCACTTCCTCCTGGTACAATCCCAGGCCCTTGGAGGGAAATGTCCACCTCAAGAGCTTGACAGAAAAGAACCAGACTGACAAGGCCCAGGTGCATGCAGTGAGTTTCTACTCCAAGGGCCATGGAGTCGCCAGTTCACACAGCCCTGCTGGAGGCATCCTTCCCTTTGGGAGGCCTGACCCACTTCCAACAGTGCTCCCTGCCCCAGTTCCGGGCTGCTCCCTGTGGCCAGAGAAGGTGGCCTTGAAGGTGCTGGGTAAAGACTACCTGCCCAGCTCTCCAGGCTTGCTGATGGTGGGGGAGGACATGCAGCCCAAGGATCCTGCAGCTCTTGGAACAAGTAGGTCTTCTCCACCCAAAGCTGCCGGCCACAGGTCCCACAAAAGAAAACTGTTGGGGCCACCGCTGCAGCTGCAACTGACCCCTCCCCTGCAACTGAGGTGGGATAGAGACGAGGGGCCCCCACCAGCTAAGCTTCCATGTCTATCTCCTGAGGCACTGTTGGTGGGTCAGGCTTCCCAAAGAGAAGGACACCTCCAGCAGGGCAACATGCATAAGAACATGAGGGTGTTAAGTAGAACATCAAAATTCAGGAGACTAAGACAGCTGCTTAGGAGGAGAAAGAAGAGACGGCAGGGCAGGTGTGGTGGCTCACGCCTGTAATCCAGCACTTTGGGAGGCCCAGGTGGGCGGATCAGGAGGTCAAGAGACTGAGACCTGAGAAGCATCTCTGCCTGCACCATCTGGGAAGTGAGGAGCGCCTCTGTCCAGCTGCCCCACCGTCTGGGAAGTGAGGAGCGCCTCTGCCCGGCTGCTCCACCATCTGGGAAGTGAGGAGTGCCTCTGCCTGGCCGCCACACCGTCTGGGCAGTGAGGAGTGCCTCTGCCGGGCCCCCGCCCTATCTGGGAAGTGACGAGCGCCTCTGCCCAGCCGCCTCACAGTCTGGGAAGTGAGGGGCGCCTCTGCCTGGGCCCTGCCCCGTCTGGGCAGTGAGGAGTGCCTCTGCCAGGCTGCCGCCCTGTCTGGGAAGTGAGGAGTGCCTCTGCCCGGCTGCCGTCCTGTCTGCGAAGCGAGGAGTGCCTCTGCCTGGCCCCCTTACACCATGGGAAGTGAGGAGCGCTTCTGCCTGGCCACTGCCCCGTCTGGGAAGTGAGGAGCACCTCTGCCCAGCCGCCCACCATCTGGGAATTGAGGAGGAGCACTGCCTCTGCCTGGCCTCCACCCCATCTGGGAAGTGACGAACACCTCTGCCTGGCCACCTCATGGTATGGGAAGTGAAGAGCACCTCTGCCCAGCCGCTGCCCCGTCTGGGAAGTAAGGAGCACCTCTGCCTTGCCGCCGTCCTGTCTGCGAAGTGAGGAGTGCCTCTGCCCGGCCCCCTCACCATCTGGGAAATGAGGAGCGCCTCTGCCTCACCGCCATCCTGTCTGCGAAGTGAGGAGGGCCACTGCCCAGCCGCCGCCATGTCTACGAAGTGAGGAGTGCCTCTGCCCGGCCCCCTCACCGTCTGGGAAATGAGAAGCGCCTCTGCCTCGCCACCATCCTGTCTGCGAAGTGAGGAGGGCCTCTGCCTCGCCGCCGTCCTGTCTGCGAAGTGAGGAGTGCCTCTGCCCGGCCCCCTCACCATCTGGGAAGTGAGGAGCATCTCTGCCCGGCTGCTGTGCAACCTTCCAAGTGTGAAGTGACAGCCTTGTGTGTGATCTTTCTGCCCTCCCCAAGTTTGCATTTTTGACATTAAAGTTTACTTTTTAATTTAAAAAAAGGAGATCGAGATCATTCTGGCCAACATGGTGAAACTCCATCTCTACTGAAAATACAAAAATTAGGCGGGCATGGTGGCTTGTGCCTGTAGTCCCAGCTACTCGGGAGGCTGAGGCAGGAGAATGGCTTGAACCCGGGAGATGGAGGTTGCAGTGAGCCAAGATCGCACCACTGCACTCCAGCCTGGTGACAGAGCAAGACTCCGTCCTGAAACAATGTTGTAGTTGAGAGCAGGATGGTCTTTTGGGACAGGAGGAACAAGAGGTTCTGGTTGCCACTCTTCAATGAGTTCTTCTTTTTCCTTGACTGTAAGATCAGATCGTTCTTGTAATTTGTAAGTCTTAGAGAAAAGAAGTCTGATTATCCAGAGTATCAGAATCCCTTCCAAAATAAGATGGTAATCAGGAGCCTCGTAAAGTGCCTGTACCATCTCCACCAGAACCCACTGCTCCATGGCGGTCACCAGAGTTAGCCACTTCCTTCCGGAAGGCGGGTCACAAGCACATCCTCGGGTTTGATGTTTTAAAGCATCTCATATTAAACAGGCTCCAAGAGGACTACAAATTTAACTAATTCAAGAGTGACACATGCAGAGTACAAGAAGTAACTCACGAAAGAAGAAATCTATACAAATGCATGCTAGGACAGAACTTACTTTGCAAATGTATGGCATAAAATCGATCCAGACAAGTAAAAACCACAAGTTAAGTAGGAGTTAGCAGCGTGTCACTGTAATTCTAAAAATTAATAAAATACTGCATTATCCAAATAAGAATGGCATATAAGGCTAAGTGTGTCACTGTATTCCATTCTAGTGGGATAATTTTTAGATTATCATATTCATTTTGAAACCCCATATATAGTGAAAGAAATTTCAGCATACTGGGTTCCAATCTTAGCTTTGCCACTAACAAACTGGCTATCTCATGGAAGCAATCAGAGTTTGGCCTTGCCCTAGAGCCCTGGGAGATAACTTCTAAGTCCTTGGAATGTCGTGTCTGCTAAATGTGGCTGTTTACCTGGGAGAGTCACGTCCCCAACTCTCCTCATCTTCAGATCCTGTAAATTGAGGACATCAGGCCAGAATCATACTAAAATCACCACACAGATCTTAAATCCTTTGTTCAACAGGAAAAGATATTATTAAAAATCGTTGGGGAGATCGAATCACAGTACCTTTGTATGCAAAGAGATGTTTCGCAGGAGGCTATGGGCTACCACTGGCTGATGAGTTATCACAGGGGCCAGGTCAGAGGCCCTGGCTCACAGGAATCTATAGCTGAGACTTTTAGCAGCTCCCGTAGTCTTTCTTTAGTTATAAGGCCCTCATTTTAGCAGGCATGTAGCTAGAAGCTACATTTCACAACCTCCCTTGGAGTTAGGTGTGAAATGGGATATAAATGGCCAATTTGATATGAGTGAAAGGAATAGAGTAGCTTCTTCATCACATCCATTCTTTTTCTCTTCTCATTGGGGCAATTATAGAGCTGGTGAGCCAGGGTTATTTTGTTTTGTTTTGTTTCCTTTTTTGAGACAGGGTCTCACTCTGTTGCCCAGGCTACAGTGCAGTGGTGCGATCTTGTCTCACCACAACCTCTGACTCTTGAGTTCAAGTGATCCTCCCACCTCAGCCTGCCAAGTAGCTGGGACTACAGGCATGTACCACCATGCCCCACTAATTTTTGTATTTTTTGTAGAGATGAGGTTTTGCTGTGTTGTCCAGGCTGGTCTTCAACTCCTGGCCTCAAGCAGCCTGCCTGCCTTAGCCTCCCAAAGTGCTGGGATTACAGGCGTGTGCCACCGCACTCAGCCTTCGGCTTTGATCATGAGATACTAGCGGACGGCAGTGCAATATATGCTTGGGACACTTTCCTGGGCAGAGCCTACTTTTGTTTTCAAGTGAGAAATATATATTTTTTAAAAATTCTATCTTGTTTAAGCCACTGTATTTTAGAGGTTTTTGCTACGTCACTTAGCTCTGCCCTAATTTATATAGAGATTGGTACTAGGAATCAGGTGCTATCAAACAGGAGCCTAAAACACATGCTATTAGTTAATTGTTTTTGTAATAGGAATGAAGAAATAAATGTTGAAACTAAAAGTTTCTTGACTCTTCTTATGCCATGGCAAAATATTTGACAAAGGTCTCACTTGCCTTAGTTACCTACGAGGCCCATGCTAGAAAAAGAGATTGGGAAAACCTAGAATATTCGTATATTTTAACTGTTTCTTACTGAACGCTATGGCTCAAATGTTTGTATCCTTCCAAAGTTCATATGTTGAAAACCTATTCTCCGGTGTGATGATATTCAGAGGTGGGGCCTTTGGGAGGTAATTAGATCATGAAGGTGGAGCCCTCATGAATGAGATGGTGCCCTCATAAAAGAGGCCGCAGAGGGCTTCTTTGTTTTTCTACCATTTGAAGGCACAGCAAGAAGGTTCCATCTCTTAACCAGAAAGTAGGACGGCAGCAGAAACCAAATCTGCCGGCACCTTGATCTTAGACTTCGCAGCTTTCAAAACTGTGAGAAATAATGTTTTGCTGTTGATAAGCTACCCAGTTTATTGTATTTTGCTATCACAGCTCAAATGGACAAAGACACTGCATTTACCATGAGAGAGATGAAGTAAAGCAGAATTTAATCAGTTCGCAAGCACAGATGCCTACATGTTGCATTTCAGCCCTGAGACCTGTAATCAAAATTGACATTTACAGAGCATTTCAGTCAAATGTCATAGAATACACATTCTTTTCATCAGCACATGGAACATTCTCCAGAATAGACTATATCTATATCTAAAACCATATTATTTCAATAGATTCTGAAAAACATTCCATAAAATTCAATATCCCTTTATGATCAAAATCCTAAAAAACTGGTTATAGAAGGGAAGATATCTCAAGATATCTCTTATCAGCCCACAGCAAACATTATATTGAATGGGAAAAAAATTTAAAGCCTTTTCTCTAAGATCTAGAACAAGAAAAAGATGCCCACTTTTACCACTTTTATTCAGCATAGTACTAGAAGTCCTGGACAGAGCAATTAGGCAAAAACGAAAAAAAAAGAAAAAAAAAAAAGAAAAGAAAAGAAAAGAAAGAAAGAAAGGGCATCCAAATTGAAAAGGAAGAAGTCAAATTAGCCTTGTTCACAGATTACAAGATTTATATTTTAAAAATCCTAATGACTTAGTCAAAAATTGGGTAGAACCGATAAATGAATTCAGTAAAGTTGCAGGATGCAAAATCAACATACAAAAAATCAGTGACATTTATATACACCAAGAGCAAACAATATGAAAAAGAAATCAGGAAAATAATTCCAATTACAATAATGACAAAGAATGTAAAATACCTAGGAATTAACCAAAGAAGTGAAAGATCTCTACAAGGAAAACTATAAAACTTTGGTAAAAGGAATTGAAGAGGACACAAAATTTGGAAAGCTATTCCATGATCAGGGATTAGAAGAATTAATACTGCTAAATTTGTATATCAATATTACTCAAAACAATTTACAGATTCAATGCAATCCCAATCAAATTACCAAGGACATTATTCACAGAAATAGAAAAAAAATCCTAAAATTTATATGGAACCACAAAATACCCCAAGTAACCCAGGAATAGCCAAAGCAATCCTGAGGAAAAGGAACAAAGCTGTAGGCATCACACTTCCTGACTTCAAAATATATTACAAAGCTATAATAACCAAATCAACATGGTACTGGCATATAAACAGGCATATAGACCAATGGAACAGAACAGAGAACCCAGCTATAAATCCATACATTTACAGCTAATTCATTTTCAACAAAGGCACCAAGAACAATGGGAAAGAACAGTCTCTTCAATAAATCGTGCTGGGAAAACTGAATATCCATATGAGGAAGAATGAAACTAGAAATCTATCTCTCACCATATACAAAATCAAATAAAAATAGATTAAAGACTTAAATCTAAGACATGAAATTATGAGATTACTAGAAGAAAACATTCGGGAAATTATCTGTAACATCGGTTGGGGCAAACATTTTTTGTATAAGACCTCAAAAGCACAGGTGACATAAGCATACTTAGATAAATGGGAGTACACCAAGCTAAAAAGCTTCTGTACAGCAAAGGAAAGAGAACAAAGTGAAGAGACAACCCACAGAATGGGATAAAGTATTTGCAAACTATCCAGCAAGAGATTAATAACTAGACTATATAAGGAGCTCAAACAGGAAAAATCTAATAATCTGACTTAATAATGGACTAAAGATCTGACCATTTTTCAGAAAAAGACATACAAATGTCCAATAGGTATATGAAAAAATGTACATCACTAATCTTCAGAGAAATGCAAATTAAAACTACAACGTGATATCATCTCACCCCAGTTAAAGTGGCTTTTATAAAAAAGACAGGGACCAATTGATTCTGCTGCGGATGTGGAGAAAGGGGAAGGAACCCTCCCACACTGTTGATGGGAATGTAAATTAGTACAGCCGCTCTAGGAAACAGTATGGAGGTCCCTTAAAAATTTAAAAATAGAACTACTATATAATTCAGCAATTCCATTATTGGGTAGATAGCCAAAAGAAAGGAAATCAATATATTGAAGAGATATCTGCACTATCATGTTTACTGCAGCACTATTCAAAATAGCCAAAATATAGAATAAACCTAAAAGCCTATCAATGAATGAATGAAGAAAATTATATATATGTATATATACATATATATGATATTAGATATAAAAAAGAATCAGATCTTGTCACTTGCAACAACATGAATGGACCTGGAGGTCATTATGTTAAGTGAGATAAGCCAAGCATAGAAAGACAAATATCACATGCTCTCACTCATAATTGGGAGCTAAAAAAAGTGGTTCTCATGAAGATAGAGAGTATTTTGGTGGTTACCAGAGGCCAGGAAGGGTTGGCAGAAGGGGAGGATGAAGAGAGGTTGTTTAATGGGTACAAATACATAGTTAGATAGAAGAAATAAGACCTGGTGTTCAATAGATCAGTAGGGTGACTATAATTAACAATCATAAGTCTTTGTACATTTCAAAAAGCTAGAAGAGAATAATCCAAATGTTTCTCACATATACAAAAGATAAATATTCAAGATGGTCAATACCCCAGTTACCCTGATTTGATCTTTATAGGTTATATGAATGTATCAAATTATCACATGTACCCTGAATATATGTACATCTATTATCTATCAGATAGATAGATAGATAGATAGATAGATAGATAGATAGATAGATAGATAGACTGGGAGTCCAGTGATTGAGGATTTAACCAAGCTAGATGATATGGTTTTGATCTGTGCCCCCACTAAATCTCATGTTGAAATGTAATTCCCAGTGTTGGAGGGGGGGCCTGGTGGGAGGTGATTGGATCATGGGGGCAGTTTCTCATGAATGGTTTAGCACCATCCCCCTTGGTGTTGTCTTCAACATAGTGAGTTCTCATGAGATCTGGTTGTTTAAAAGTGTGTAGTACCTCCCCACTTTCTCTTTCTTGCTCCTGCTCCCACCATGTGAGCTGCCTCACTCCCCCTTTGCCTTCCTCCATAATTGTAAGTCTCCTAAGGCCTTCCCAGAAGCTGAGCAGATGTCAGCATTATGCTTCCTGTACAGCCTATGGAACTGTGAGACAAACCTCTTTTCTTTATAAATTACCCAGTCTCAGGTATTTCTTTATGCCAATGCAAGAATGGATTAATAAACTAGGAAATCCAACTGCAACTTTATGACAAAGAGCAAAAGATATCACTGTCCCTCAGAAACTCATGCAGGGCCTTCCATTAAGTGCTTTTCCTCAAACAGTGGGAATCAACTCACCTGCAAAGATCATTCAATTGAGGGAGAGAGGGATGAGCCAAGCATGGAAGCCAGTAAATAAAAGAGAAAAGTCTGCAGATGGAAGAACTATGACCACCTAAGGCCTTTGCTAAGGTTGCCCTCATATGGAACTGACTAGAAGGAAATAGACTAGAAGTCTATTACATTTTTGAGCAGATTGTACTGCTTAAAAATAAAACATAAACCAGACTTACAGAAGCTATGATAGTTTGCCATTCCCTCCTCTCACCCTGAAGTAACTTTTCTGTCCCCAAACCCACACCTGTAGAAAGCAGGTCATAAAAGCTGTGCAGCCACAAGGAGGCCAAACTCTCCAACGTCCACCTCAGGTGTGACCATGGAGGCAAGCGGACAAGGGCGTCCCTCTCAGACAGCAGAACCAGGTCAAACCCAGGAACTTAATACCAGAGGAAACTTTTCATAATTACTGCCTGGCAAAATTGTTAGCTAACACAGACCACAGACTGCTAATCTCCATCCTTCCCTTTTCTGAATGAGAGTTCTCATTGTGATTATCTTGTTCCTACTCCACAGACATGTATTGGGCACCTGGGAGGATAGATAACTCATATTTCAGTCTATAGGTCTCTGGACTGGAAGAAGTCATATCAGCACCTAACAGAGGGCACTAAGGGTCAACCAGAATTCCTAGCCTGTTAGCTGGATGGGTAATTGAATGGGACTTAGAGATGTCTTCCTTGAGGAGAGTTATGTGTGTAGGAAGAAAGGTGGACTTGGGTACTTGCACAAGCAACTCTAGAAACAGTTTTTTTTTTTTTAAACAGATATTGCTCTTTATTCCCAATATTCATTCTGCTTTCTTCCTTTAGTAATAGAAACTCCTTAAATGTAATGGAAACTCATAGCTAGAGACTACATTTCATTCTGTTGTGCAACTACACCTAGTCAAGTGTCCCAAGGTATGTCAAATGAGATGTGAGTGGAAATCATGTGCAACTTTTGTGTCACATCCTTAGAAAGGAAGATGGCTGCTTTCCACTCCCCCTTGCCTGAAAGCTGGAAAGGGGAAGCAGAGCTGGAGAGCCTGCTTTGACCTGGTATTGAAAGCAGCTTGCTAGGGGATGGTGGAGCAATAAGACAGAAGGAACCTGCATCCCTGGATGACCTAGAAACAGAGCTGCTTGCCTTCCCTGGACCACAACCTAATTCTGGACTGTTATGTGGGGAGAAAAATAAATTTCTATGTGTTTGGAGCCACTGTCTTTCTGAATCTCATTGTTATAGAAGCTTAGCCTGTACTCTACCTAATACAATATCTAACATTTGACAATGTTTACATGCCTAGCAATAGTGAAATGGCATAGAGGTTTTCGTACTAATTTTTCAATTTGATTTATTTTAAAAACTATATTTTAGAGTAGTTCTTGACATACAAAAAAACTGTGAAGATAGTATACAGGTCTTGTGTACCCCACACTCAGGTTCCCGTATTATTAACATCCAACATCAGTATCGTACATCTGTCATAATTAATAAACCCATTATAAACTAAAATCTGTATTTTATTCAGATTCGCTTAGTTTTTACCTAATGTCTTTTTTTTCCATTCCAGGATCCCATCCTGGATACCATATTACATTTAGTTGTCATATCTCCTTAGCCTCTTCTTGGTTATGACAGTTTCTCAGACTTTCTTGTTTTTGATAACCTTAACAATTTTGAGGAGTACTGGGCCCTCAGTTAAGGTATTTCTGATGTTTATCTCATGATTTGACTAGAGTTATGGGTTTCAACGATATTTATCTCATGATTAGACTGGAGTTATGCATTTCAAGGAAGAAGAATGCAGAGGTATAGGGCCACTTCTAACACATCATATTGAGGGTATGTGCCAGTGATATGATTTATTACTGTTGATGTTAATCTTGATCACTTGGCTGAGGAAGTGTTTGTCAGGTTTCTCCACCATAAAGTTACTCTTTTCCCCCTTCTTTCCATACTGTGCTCTTTGGAAGGAAGTCACCATGCACAGCTCATACTTTAGGAATGGAGAGTTATGTTCCATCTCCTTAACAATGGGATAGCTACATAAATTATTTGGAATTCTTCACATGGGAGATTTCTGCCTTCTTCTCTATTTATTTATTTATTCCATTATTTACTTACACCATCATAGCCTCATGGATATTTATTTTATACTTTGGGTTATAATTCAATACTACATAATTTATTTTGTTGCTCAAATTGTTCCCAGGTTTGGCCATTAGGAGCTCTTTCAGTTGACTTCTCTATGTCCCTTTAACATATTCACATCATTTTGTGTGCATATGTGTGTGTTTGAGCTCTTCCTTATTTTCTGGCACTATAAGATGCTCCAGGTTTATCTTATGTACATCCTGCTCTAGTCCAAGAACCAGCCATATCGCCAGAGTGCTGGTTCCTTCTATGGGGGATGGTATGAGAAATCAAGACCTGAATGCAAGATATGCTCACTGCCACTGGAGTTTCATTGCTTCTAGGCATTCTCATCTGAGAGAGCAAGGAAATACATATATGTATGGTAACTGATATAGATATTTATATACACATACCTACAAATTTGTCTATATATAACCATCTGCATCTGTATTAAACCAACATGAGTTCATACTGAAAATTCCAACTCTTTTTCATTGCCGCATGGATCATTCTAGCCTCCTTTGCTTGCTTATCCATAACCATCAACTGCAACAGTGAAAAGCCTGGCTCCCACAATCTGCTATCCATTTACTTAATTGTTCAATTTCAGGATACATGTATAGTGATTTCAGAGTCGTTAACCCTTATGCCCATGGGAAAGAACTTTATCAACTAGAGTACAACGTCAGTATACAGTTGCTTTGCCTTCAGTCTCACAATCTTTACTCATTTTCAAAGTCACTTAGGTCAAGACCTTTTCCCCCTTACCTTTTAGTGATACTGTATCATTAGACTCTTTTGTCACATTCTGCATTTCATGTTGAAATCCCCTGCCCCTGACCTCCTAAATGATATTTTTAATTTGTCTATTATTAGAGTTCATTCTTTGTACTGTAAAGTTCTGTGGGTTTTGATGAAGACATGGTGTCATGTATTCATTATTAGAGTATCACACAGAATAGTTCTATTGCCCTAAGAAACTCCCTGTGCTTCACTTATTCAACTCTCCATCTGCACCACCACCCCCAACACACACACTTTCCCTGAATCCCTAGCAACCATTGATCTGTCTACTGTCTCTACGGTTTTGCCTTTTCTAGAATGTTATATAAATGAAATCACACAGTATGGAGTCTTTTTCAGACTTATATAAATGAAATCATAGAGTATGGAGTCTTCATTCACTTAGCAATAGGCAGTTGAGATATATTCATATTTCTATAGACTAAGTAGTTTATTCCTTTTCGTTGCTGAATATTATTCCATTGTATAGATATACCACAGTATGTTGAGCTATTTCTTTATTGAAGGACAACTTGATTTCTTCCAGTTGTTTATTATTATAAATAAAATTACTATAAATATCTATGTACAGCTTTTTTTATGCATATAAGTTATCAAATCATTTGGGTAAATACCTGGGAGGATAATTTCTGGATCATATTTTAAGACTATGTTTAGCTTTTTAAGAAACTGCCAAACTGTTTTCTGAGGTGGATATCTTAGTCCATTTGTGTTGCCATAAAGAAATATCTGGCTGGGCGCGGTGGCTCACGCCTGTAATCCCAGCACTTTGGGAGGCTGAGGCGGGTGGATCACGAGGTCAGGAGATCGAGACCATCCTGGTTAACACGGTGAAACCGCGTCTCTACTAAAAATACAAAAAATTAGCCGGGCCTGGTGGCACACGCCTGTAGTCCCAGCTACTTGGGAGGCTGAGGCAGGAGAATCACTTGAACCCAGGAGGCAGAGGTTGCAGTGAGCCAAGATCACGCCACTGCACTCCAGCCTGGGCGACAGAGAGAGACTCTGCCTCAAGAAAAAAAAAAAAGAAAAAAAGAAAGAAATATCTGAGGCTGGATAGTTAATAAAGAAAAAAGGTTTATTTGGCTTGCAATTCTGCTGGCTGGAAGACCAGACATCCGGTGAAAGCCTCAGGCTGCTTTCACTCATGGTAATAGATGAAGAGTAGCCAGTGTGTGAAAGATCTAATGCAAGAGAGGAAGGAATAAAAAGAGGCAGGAGGCAACAGGCTCTTTTTAACAAGCAGCTCTTGTGGGAACTAATAGAGTGAGACACACTTATTACTGTAAGGATGACACCAAGCCACTCATAAAGGACTTTCCCCAGTTACCCAAACACCTCCCATTAGACCCCATCTCCAACAATGGGGATCAAATTTTAACACAAGATTTGGATGGAACAACCATCCAAACTATGGCAGTGGCTATACCATTTTGCATTCCTATAACAATGAATATGAGAATCCCTATCGCTCTGAGTACTTGCTAACAATTGATATTATCAGTTTTTAGATTTTAGCTATTCTAATAAGCATATAGTAGTATCTCCTTGTTGTTTCAATTTGCATTTTCCTAGTGACAAATGTTGCTGGGCATCTTTCATATGCTTATTTGACATCTGTATATCTTCTCTGGTGAGGTGTCTGTTCAGGTCTTCTGCCCATTTTTTTTAAACTAAGTTTTTTGTTTTCTTATGTTGAGTTTTAAGAATTATTTTTATATACTAGGGACAAGTTTCTAATCAGGTATCTGTTTGCATATATTTTCTTCCAGTTGGTGGCTTATATTTTATTCTCTTAACAATGTCACAGAACAGAAGTTTTTAGTTTTAACAAATTTCAACTTATATACAACCATTTTTTATAGAGCATGCTTTTGGTGATGTATCTAAAAACTCATGTTGCTTTTCTCCTGTGTTATTCTAGAAGTTTTATAATTTTGCATTTTACATTTAAGTCTGTGATCCATTTTGAGTCAATCTTTGTGAAAGGTGTAAGGTCTGTGTGTAGGTTTTGTTTGTTTACGTTGTTTTTGCATTTGAGTATCCAATTTTTCCAGCACCAACGCCATTTTAAAAGACTCTTTCTTTCTCCATTGAATTGCCTTTGTGCCTTTGTCAAAAATCAGTTGACTATATTTGTCTTAATATAATTTTAACCTGTTTGTGAAATCAATCATACTCAATATTTTAATGATACAAATCTAAAAGGCATAAATGAATTCTACCAAATTTCAACATTCACTTAATGATGTATATCTTTAAGGATGCATTATGAATTTATGATGACCAGCCTCTTGCCTGTTTCTTCAGCCTCATCTCTTCATGCCCATTCCAGCCTCCTAATTCCAGCCTCCTGGCAGTCTTTCTATGTCTTTAGTATTTCCTAAGTCACGCTGAAGTTCACTGGACTTAGGGCCTAAACACTTTCTTGTGGGAGACTTTCAATTCGGTTTGCCTTTATGAGCTGAAGGACCCCTAAAGCTCACAATCTTTCCTTTTGTCTTAGGAAAATAGGTAAAATTACTTCATTTCAGCTATTAAGAAAGTTATACCAAGAAAAAAGTTTCTTTCTTCCAGATGCATTATTCATATTTTAACAAAGGAAAATAACATGTTTATAAAATTCCTATGAGAAGTCTCTCCTAAATGTGAAATGATGCTGCCTTACTGTTTAATGTTTCTATTTGGAAAACAGAAAGGGATATGATCCTTAGGGCCTCAGATGAGGAGTGGAAATGTCATACAGGATCCATTACTTCCCCTCAAGATGCAGGTTGGTTCAGACCTTACTCATCCGACCTTTGAAATAGTCACCAGAGCCTTCCTGGGCCCAGGTAAGCAACTTCAGCCTGAAGTCCAGGACTCAGCAGCCATTTGGGTAACCCACCATGGCAGAGAATTGAAAGCAGTCTGAGTAATATCTGATTTTTGTCTTACATGGCTCCCCGTGTAACCATGTAATAGAGGAAACTTACAAGTCTTACAAATAGAGGAAACTTACAAATCTTTTGACTGGTCTTTCTGTCTCCTGGCACCTTTGAACTTCCATCTCATTACGTTTAAAAGAAGCAAGGTTCAGTTTAGCCCAGAAAAATGGCCTGATTTGGGCCAATTCTAAGACATCTTCTCCTGGATGGCTTTTTCCCAGGCTGACTCCTTCCCATCATCCAGATCTGATTTGAAATATTACCTCCTCACCTGACCACTTTATTTCTAAAACTACCCCTTCACCTAGTCACTGTGTTTCACTCATTCATAAGTCTTATCAATTTCAGAATTATTGTATTAATTTGTTTTCTGACTTTCAAACTCCTCCTCCACCTCCTGCTGGCTTTAGAATGTAAGTTTCATGAGGTCAGGAACCTTGACTGTTTGGGTTATACCTGGGACCTAGAACGTAGGTCTTTTTTTAAGTTATTGAATAACAGAACAAATGAATAAATGAATGAACGATGATAGATTATAAACCATGCATTTTTTCTAAGGAACCTAGAATAATTGGGCATTTAAATGTATTAATGAGAAGAATGTATCAAAGAGAATAAAAGATCCTTTCCAGAAGGCATTTATAAGGCAATGATGATGTTCACTTTCCTCTCATACAGTGAAAACATTGAAATCACTGCCTACCTCATACATTTGAGTATTTCAGTAATATCTCTCAGAAGGCGTTTTTCTTTTTTAGATGGAGTTTTGCTCTTTTTGCCCAGGCTGGAGTGCAATGGCACGATATCAGCTCACCACAACCTCTGCCTCCCAGGTTCAAGCAATTCTCCTGCCTCAGCCTCCCAAGTAGCTGGGATTACAGGCATATGCCACCATGCCTGGCTAATTTTGTATTTTTTTCATAGAGATAGGGTTTCTCCATGTTGGTAAGGCTGGTCTCGAACTCCTGACCTCAGGTGATCCGCCCGCCTTGGCATCCCAAAGTGCTAGGATTACAGGTGCGAGCCACCGTGCCCGGCCAGAAGGCATACTTTCTAAGCAGGACAAAGATCCAGTAAATAAGGGTCAAAATGGTGCCTCAACTTGTGTTGTGATAAAGTCAACATGCAATTCTAAAGTACATACAAAATATTCAACAACTCTTATGCATCTAATAAAAGATATCATCTAAGAACCGGATAAGTAGCAGGAATAGATTCATAGTCATGTGATATTTGAGTTGGTGGAAACATTCAAGAGTCAATATTCTAAACCCCATAGTTTAAACAGTAGGGAATGGGCCTAAAAGGAAATATGGCTTGCCCATGTTATACACATATTTATAGGTGGCTCTGGGAACTGTTGAGCACTAGGGAATAGGGGGAACTTTAACAGCAATTTATTTACATTGTATCAAAATAACGAGCAAATTCAGTAGTACAGAAAAAAAAAACCAACATCCTTTTTAGTTGGCCATGATGTAGACCCAACAGTTACTTGTTTTGGTAGAGTTCTTTATCAAGCTGAATGTTCCAAACACTCACAATTTTCTATCATAGTAAACAAGTCAGGGAATGCACAGTAGTGATAGCTGGACCATCTCATCACTCATATCTAATAAGTAGAGTGACTGCAATCAAACCATTAAGATATACATATTACTTCTTGAATAAATTCTTATTTCTTGGCCTTATTAAAAGAGAGAATATCATTTTATACTATACTATTTCTGAGATTATTATATGTCTTTGACTTTTATTTAGAAGGATATTGTCATGATGAAGCTATTCATTCTCTTTTAGAGACATCTTTTTATTGGTGATAGAATTCAGGATCTAGTATCCCTAGATTTAGGCAATTGTGTCCAGGAACAGTGTCAGTCATTACATAATTAATAGCCTGCAAAAAATGTGAGATCTTGTAAGTTGTTTTGGGAATCTGTCACTTCTATAGTGAAAATAAACCCAGACATAATGAAGTGATCTTGATGAATCAGAAACACTTCTCTCTCCATTTCATGTCTATTCCATTTTTACAACAGCTTTTGGTTTGATTTAATGCATTATTGTAGGAGAGAGGGCCCATTAAACAGCTATAGAAAAATGAGAAATGTGTTCCTTTTAGGTTTTTATACTTTTTAAATGATATTCAGATGATTTTAATTACTACAAAAGCATTCAGATGTTAATATACTTTATATGAAAGAGAGGGATACTATTTCATCCATCCTTTTCTGCAGTGAATTTCAACTCTGAGAAAATTATTTCTTTTGATCACTCTGATAGCGTATAATAAAAGAACAATAAAACATGTGGCTCAATTACCACTGCTTCTCATCAAGCATGAATTAATGAATATAAAATTATTATTAATTGTTTTTCCTGGCTCCCTTTTCATTGGACAACAATTATACATTGCTGTATTTTGATAAGCATTTTGTGTTTAACACTTTGTGAACCAGGCTTTAAGAGGAACAGAGGCATGAAATTATTACACAGAAGAATAATTCTTTGAATGTATTAACATTTGGAAAATACATGATAATCTTTTAATCTCCCTAGTTTATAGCAGTTTTCCACAACTGCCTTAAAACTTCTCTAGAATTCTGCCTCCACTTCCATGTTCCATACATCTTTTTTCTAGAAACAGTTGCTATATGCAATTAAATGGTTTAGAAGTTCAATTTCCCAATGTTAATTATACTAGTTCCTCACATGATTATTACATGTTCAATTTCTTCAGAAAAGTTTCTTAAAAATAAAATCTATAGCTTGAGCGGTTAAAAATAAATTAGTGCAACAGAGAATATAATAGATTGTGATCACTATAATTGACAAAATTGATGTTAGTGAATTATATTTACAAACACTTCACATAAAGATTCTATGTAACTGATAGTTCATTTTATTTTTATAAGCCTTTTGTAAATATAGTGCTATGTAATATGAGTATATATAACATAGTAAAGAACATATCTTTTTAGTCCATAACCATTACTTCTAATGGATTATAAGTATACCCAGATTTTGAAATGCATACAAAGAAAATTTAACAAATAATAACATGTAAGCTATACATGTCATATTTTACCTGTTACCCATCAATCTGTTTCTGTTTTTAAAACACAGTTTTCAAACACTAAGTCTGTGATTAAACAATGACACTAAAATTAAATTGTTTATATGTCCTACCTAGTTCAATAGGCTTAACAAACATGTATGCATGTATGTTTCCAAAGAGCAAACTAAAAACTGCTTTAGAATCAGAGAATTTGGGAAGCAAAAGGAACCCTAGAAATCATTTTATCCAATGCCCCTTGTGTTACAAATAATAGCACAAAGATCTGGAAAGTTTAGTGATTTTTGAGGTCTATAAACTTTTTATGTTAACATCTTTCTGCCAAACTGTATAAGAAAATTGTTGTTAGTATTTCTTTTGCAGATGAAGAAAGCATATCTTGCTTCCTTGACAGTTCTTTGGGATGTCAATGTCTATGAATCCAAATTCTTAGAGAAAAAAAGGTGAAGAAATGAGAAACTTGGTTTAAATGGAAACCACCACTCACAGCCAACATACGGAGCAGGGATGGACCTGGCTGGAGTGTAATGCATCACTCCTTTGACACTGGAATCTGGAACCATTTGAACTTTTTATTGCTAACTCTAGCCAGAGACCAGATGGCTCTTTTTATGTGTGTGACCTTATTGAAGACAATTAGATTACTTATGCAATAACAGAATTGTTAATTTTGTACAAGAGTTGATCTTCAATGTGAAAGCTTTTCTAGATTACATATTATTAAGATAAAACTTGTAACTTTTAATTCCTTAATGAGTGCTTTTCATCTTGATTTCCTTGTGCCAGAGTTATGGAATCCACTTTGCTGAAAATTAAAAGAAAAAAGACGTGCAAATTCAGTACAGAAACAAGCTCATCATTAAAATTTACAGACAATTATTCACCCAACGGGTAGTGGTAGATTAAGGATTCCACTTTTCCTTCCACTTCTGAAATAATCGCTGTGGCTTTTGGTCATACTGTGTACATGACGTACCAGATGCCTGGTATGCATATTTATGAGATGTCTGAGAGTCATCTTTTGACAACTTATATGTATTATAAAACATGCAATGCCTAGGGAGTACATACAGGGAGGAAGACATAAAAACTTCTGAGTCTTTTGGTAATCACACCCACTAAGCCACATCATGAACTCTGGGAGAATAAAAATTTTAGAGCTACCACCATGCACATCAAGACCCATTATATAACATTAGATCATCATAAGATTACTAACTCAGGAAGAAAAGTGAATATGAGGACTCTCTGGGGGAAGCAGAATATAGAAGGCAAAGTATGAATATAATTAGGTATGTTCTTGTAATTGATTCTGCAGCCTGATGGAACGTGGGTTTCTGATTATTTTTTTCAGAGCATTTTCTGGATGTAGTCTCCCAGTAGCTCATTAATATCACACATTTGTCATTAAATTCCATACTTTGGATCCCAGGTAGGGGTCCCAAGTGTTCCTCTTTCATTCATTATACCAACAAGACAGCAGGAAAAAGTGCCTTTCACATAGTACCGTTGACCGTCTTCTCAATATTATTTTGGTTATTTTATCTACTTACTATTGAATCTAAAAGGAAAATGCGGATAGTAGCTTTTAAAAACCAGTCAAGTTTCACAGGACTTAATCTTGTTAATTTACCATACAATGTGCACATCTCTTAAATTAGCTTGTAAAACTTTCATATGTAGTTTATAAAAAATGTTAGTTAAAAACACAGGTCCTCAATATCCTTTTCTCACATTACATATGCTAATTAAGAGTGCAAATTATGGTAACATTGATCTTAGATGGATAAAAAACTTAAATGCTATATTTTTGTAAAACTACATAGAATTAACTAAATTTTCATTTTAAAAGTAATATTCAAAAGCATTTAATGCAATAACCAAATTTAGTTAAAAATTATACAATATTCAAGTGCAAGCATAAAATGTCATTTACGAATATGGACTTCAATTTAAACAATTATGTGAGTAGACAATAACTTTCTTGTTTGGAAAAAAACGGAAAATTTTCTAAAATAAATGACCCTTTGGTTTAGTTGTATCTATATCTAATCTGATACCAGAAGACAATACAAAAGTTGATTGATTTCACACCATTAAACAAAATACTACCATAGTATAAATATCTGCAGCTGAATTATTAACTAAATATGAGTAGTAAAATGTTTTACTTTATTAAAATACATCATTTTAAATGATACCAAATGCTCATTAAGGTTAACCAAAGTGTTAAATGCTTAGAGTGTAACACTTACCCATAATTTTAGAGTAGCAAGGTTCACAGTGTATTGTCTGTCTATAAATCCAAATACTATCACCCGCTTGTAGATTTTCCAAAGGCCGCTTGCATATTTCACACTAAACAAAAAAATACATATATAAAGTTTCCATTGTAAATGAAATCTAGATTATTAGAGGAACAGACATCATCTCTCTACCATCGAGGCACTTTTAAGGGATGTTTATCACTGAAGTTTTCTACTTCACTCACAGTGGAGTAGATATGAATGTCCAGAAATTGTTTATGCCAAGGACAAGATGACCACTCAATATCTCAAACAAACAAACAAAAAAACACAAAGGTGCATTTATTGTTTGCTAACTTAAGGGAGAGCTAGTTATGCTGTCCAGGCACAACCTCATGGAGAGAAATAAACTGCTTATCTGACTGGGTTTGAGAAAAAGTTTATTTTGAGTTGTGCTGGTTAGAAGTAGGAAAGGGCTGACCGCTGCTTCAGACCTGTCCACTGCTGATTGGCTGACCTTAAAGCATGAGGCTGTCACTGATTGGTTGGCTTTCAGAAGCAAATTCACTGAAGTAAACTGTCATTGATTAATTGGATGCGTCTAAACCAGTTCATGTGGCTCTGTATTGCTATGGCTATAGAACAATCAGTATTTTTCTAAGAGTGTGAACATGTTTGTTTTTATTCTTGGTAATATTTTATTGAAATTACATTGAAAATAGAAATAAATGATCTAAAATGTAATAAATGAAAATATTTCTATTTACCAAAAGCAATGATCAGGAGAATATTCTTGTTTAAATTTTTCTGCATAGTAATTTTCAATAAAAAACTATAGACTAAGTTTTGTTTAATTGAATATATTTCATAAATAAAAAACTTTATGTTCTTATAACTAATTATACAACCTGGAGATTATATTTTTATATAGAATTCTGTACATTATGCCCTAAAATTGGAATGTTTTGCTCAAAATGAGTTACTATATTTCTGATTGCTATGTGTCACTTTTTGAAAGTAATAGGACTAGAAGCAATCAGTTGACAAAGTATTGCATTCTTTGACTGGATTTGATCATTTGTATCAACCGTAGAATGTTGCACTAGAAAGAAACCATATATTTGGCCCATAGTTTCTCCAACTGACTGTACATTAGATTAATCAAGGAGCTTTTTAAAAATACCAATGCCCAATAATCACCTCTAAGATTCATGATTTAACTGGGGCTGGTCCCGATCATTCTATTTTTTCCTCATCTCCCCAGATGATTATAATATGCAGCCAGGGTTGAGATCCACTGGTCTAGTCAACACCTCATTTTACAGTTAGGGAAACTGAGGCCAAGGTAATTCAGGTGGTTGTCCAAAGTCACACGGACGTAGTTACAGGCAGAGGCAAAACTAGAACTCAGGTCTTTAGATTCCCATTTACTGCTTATGCAGTTACACCAAAAACAATGTTGTTGATCCACCCAATGTTATGGTTAGAATGCAAAGAAACGTCCTATGAAAGCACAAACTATGAAGCTTTAGTCTACTAATAAAAGCTTTATTAGTATTTATTGAGCCACAATTAATTACCACTAATTATGCTCTCAAAAGCAGACTGACGTTCACCTATTGTTAAACCCATTGGTCCTAATTTCATGAGGGAAGAAACTGCTAGCTTTCTTCTCAACAATTTATTTTCTTGTTTTGATTTCATCACATATTTTCTGTAATGCATAATTTAGTAAACTGTTGCAAAAACTTTTATAAAAAGAACAAGTGGGTTTTTTTCCCACAGATTTAAATCTCTAGGGTAAGAGTGAATAAATGTGTCAGTAATCAACTGTAAGCCTAAAGCCAAGATAGTAATTACAAACATTTGAGGTTTAGGCTGCAGAACTCAGAAATATTAAAGTAGTGTACTATTAATGTGGCTGACAGTGCTTCTGAAAGCTTTTGCTTCATCTCATGTATTACACTAAATTATTATTTTTATTCCAGTTATTATGCAATTTTTTATTTAATTAAGTGAAATAAACACATCCTTACCTTAAAGCAAGTAGAATGGCAGCAAATTTGTAATTCATCTAAAATCATTTTAGTTTCTACACCCAAGGGTTTTCGGCAGTAAGTGCACATATCTCTTTCAATGACAGACCTATAGAAATGTAAGCAATTAAAAATAAATTTGCCACAATACAGAAGACAGATGTATTCCCTATAAACTCACATGGCAACGGTATATTAATTTTGATGATACTTTACTTTAGAAAATTTCACAAAAAAACAAGGAAAGTTTGGAGTTTACTTATTCTAGTAATAGAATTGACTCTTCTAGTTTTCTCAAAATGATATCAAATAATTAACATGAGAGAAAGTCCCAAATTATTAATTCATCAGAAATCAAGAGTAAATCTGGACGGGACAAAGATGTTCAGTTTCCTAATTGAATTAGGAAATATCTCAAGTACTCCTCAGAAGTAGTAGAGGGCTTTTAATTATGAATTTACATATATCATGTTACAGATTACATGGAAAAATTATGCTGCAGATTAATATACATTTTGAACTCTCAGAATATTCAACAGGCCCAAAATAGAAATCCATTCAAGAGCACATAGATAAACTCACAAAATGATGAGTCTGTAGTGCCTGGGACTGTAGGGGCCAGAGTCACCAAAACACTCCTCTTGGTGCCACTGTAAGACTCAGGATATAAGGATACCTATCGTGACAAAATTTATACCCTCCAGCAAGACATAACCCCACCACAAATTTGATGGGGAAGAAAAGAGAGTTTTGTTATTTATTAAATAACAAATGCTAAATATTTGTTAAAATAATGTTCAATGATAAATGATCTGTAGATGTGATCAGCAGAATCCAAAATATCTTGAGTCACACCAGAACCTTAAGAAAGGATCCTTTTCCTTTTTTAAGGTCTTAGGACAGTCTTAAATAGCACCCTGCAGAGTATACTAGTTTCAGGATATTAGCATGCAGGCCTGACATTTCCAGAGTAGGATATGTAATGGGGTAGTGAAATTAAGCTATATTTATATAGCCCTTTATATGATATATGAAGTGCACTTTTCTCTGCACTTATATACTCACTTATTCTTCACAACATTCCTGACAAGCCACTATTATTATTTTTATCATCATTTTATTAAAAAAGAAACAGGTACAGAAGGATAATTAACCTGCCACTATCATGAAACCAGTGAGTGGAAGAGTGAAGATGTGAATGGAGGCAGCATGGTACCAACACAATGAGTCCAAAGATCTGATGTGCTCATTGTGTTGAAATGAGTTAGTCGTACCCAGGAACCACTAATCTATTATCAAGCCCAGAAGTAGGATCAGAGAGGAGAGAGAATGGAAGGGAAAAGTAAGTAGGAGAAGAAAGGCATTATAGTAGATAAACTTTATCTAGCTTTATACTTTTAATCATTCTAGTAATGTCTTTCTAAGTCTCATGTATATAAATAAATATTTTCTGCTTTTATTTGTTCTGTACCCACTTGCTTATAGCTACCTAGCAAATATTTTCCTATGGATTATCCGTAAACACACACACATATGTATGCATACGCTTAAATTTCCCATTTAAGACTGTAAGCACTTCAAGAGTAGAAAATAGGTGCTCTATGTCCTTCATCCATTCCACAGGCACTGATCTAGGAGCTGCAAATACAAAGAGTGGTGAGCCAGTCTCCTCTGACAAGATGCTCTTTCCACTGGGGAAACTAGATGCATGATATAACATGCATGATTGTTTCCAGGGCTTGGGTTGAAATGCACAGTGGAATACAGGTACGTGGACAGACTGAGGAGAACAGAGCCAAGAGAACCACTAACCCCTGGGGTGAAGT
Source organism: Pan troglodytes (assembly GCF_028858775.2). Lineage (NCBI taxonomy): Eukaryota > Metazoa > Chordata > Mammalia > Primates > Hominidae > Pan > Pan troglodytes. The sequence continues at coordinate 83,316,532 of NC_072412.2, read as the reverse complement.
CAGGAAAGCCTTGTCAGAAAAAAGTGCTATCTGCATTGTTTGAAGAGGAAAGAGCTCTCAAGGTGGGCTTGGTGGGGTGGGGATGAGGGGTTGGTGGAGGAATTCCAAGCAGAGTGAACAGAACATACAAACTTGCTACTCTGGGAGGGTGTTTGGAGGGATTCAGCATCAGTGAATATTCTGCTGGAGCAGGTTCTGAAGGGCCATGGAGAATGTGCAAAAGATGTTGGACTTTATCCGGTTACATGGGAAACCACTTTAAACAGGATTGACGTGCTTAAATAAGAACTGTAAGAACATCGCCAATTTCACACACTATCAACAGCAAAAGGTTGTATAACTGACTGGTCTCATGGAGAACTGACTACTGCGCTGATGACTAGGAAAAATTTCAAAGCCATTTTAGGAATAGGGTTTAAAGTCTTTCTATTAACAGCAATACTTTTATGGAGAATGTTTTCCTCCCTTAATAATAGAAATACAAGCTCAGGAAATGCACTGATGTTGGTACTATCTTTATTAAGATCATACAGTTAGTCAAAGATCTTTTCGAAGCATTGTGAAAACCTAGATCTGTTTTTTTTAATTGGCTATCCAGATGATATCTGTAGTTCTAATGCTGGTGTCAATTACTTTACTACTCAAAGAGGTGTGACTTATAGGCAAGACACTCAGCAAAGCATTGCTAATGGGCAAAATATTGGAAAAGTGACAAGAAAGGGATATAATTTTGATACCTGGTTCACCCATGTTTCCCTTAGAAAATGGAACATAGGTTCATGATTTTTTTAAAAAAATTTACTGAGTACACATTAGGTACCAAGCACTGTGTTAGAAGCTGAGACTACATATGAAAATAAAATATCTCTACCTTGAGTGAGTCATATCTCCAGCCCCTGCTATAAAGAAACAACATCAGTGGAACATCAGACATTTGCATGATGGCTTGTTTCCAGGGCTTGGGTTGAAATACTAATTATTTATTTTCATTTACTTCACTGGAAATTTGCAGGCCATACTCTCATAAGTGTCACCTAGGTGCTCCACTGAACATTGAATGGTAAAAGAGGATCACTAACAGCAAAAACCTGGAACAGGGCCAACTCACCAGCACTCAATCAATACTCATCATGACTCCACTCCTGGGAACTGAGCTTGGGCCCAGAGTGGGTCACAGCAGCACATCTGCACAGCTGTTTGTAAGCCAAGAAGGCTGCAGAAAAGCACAAGAAGGGGGGATTGATGGCACAGTCTATGGATGCAATGAAGCCTAAACGCTAATAATGTGGCAGTCCTGGGGCCTCCTGGGGATCACCAGCAGCAGAGGGGCTGGCCTGGGAGGCAGCTGTAAGGCATAGAAAGGTCTTTTGATAATATGCATCAAAATCAGACAGCAGCAACAGCCAGGAAGCCAAGAAACAAATTCCTGGATGCAGAAGTTGTTACTGAGTTGCACTTTGGTCTGCCCATGCACATACATGACAAGAAACATCAGCAGAACCATCTCCAAGTACAAAGAACAGCAAGAAATATATATATATGTATATATATTTATATATGTATATATTTATATATGTATATATTTTTATATATGTATATATGTTTATATATGTATATATGTTTATATATGTATATATATTTATATATATGTATATATTTATATATATGTATATATATTTATATATATATGTGTGTGTGCCTGTGTGTGTGTGTGTGTGTGTATATATATATATATATATGTGTGTGTGTCTGTATGTGTGTACTTTTTATGTATGGAAATAAAGACATACTCACCTATCAGAAGTTGAATAAACAGTTTGTATGTATTTTCCAGAGATATTCTCCTGATATCCATCCTTGGGTGATTTACTAGGAACAAAATATATGGACATGTGAGAATCAGGTGATTTTCCTTATGTAGATAAGAAAACACACTCACACCACCTCATGAAGCCTCATAATATTTTATCTTTGTGTATGTTACAAGCCAGGATGATGTACTGACACATTTTTTTAATCTGTAGAAATATTGATACACAAGTCACCCCCAATTTGACATATATACCAAAATAAATAGAGAGTAGGGTAAGGAATACAGGAACAAGTGTGAGCAGGAAAAGAAGTCCTCATCTTTCATGAAATTTATACTTGCACCTCATCTGTTTACTAAAGAAAGCTACACAGAATGTAAAGTAGATAAAGAAAATACACAAAGCACAAACAGGGCAAGCACACAGACACATACACCATTCACAGAGAGAAACTGAGATTCTTGAACTTTTAGAAAAAGCATGCAAAATTTTTATTTTTACTTGAATATATCCAAGAAAGAATAATTTAGAATGAAAGCAAAAGAAGTATGATTTTTAAAAGTCTTCTGTTTTCTATTATGTAGATTATCCCAGCTTTTAAACACCACTATTTCCTGGAGACAAATAAAATCTGTAATGTCCTAACCAGCTGGCTCCCATAATTGTTTTCCAAGTACTTATGCTATCTGGGCATATATTAAGAATAGAAGCAATATGTTTCTTTATTTCATACAATGAGTGATAACCACATGGCTCTCACTTGGGATTTTTAAATGAGAAACCTATCTTTCTCTCCAAATTTCCTGGAGGCAGACTGCTGTCAGAACTAAAATCTACTTTATGAAACACATAATCCCACAATGCTACAAAAAAATTTGCACATATTTATGGAGGATGCATGTCATGATTCCCATTTTATTGATGAGGAAACTTGAGACTGGAAGAGTAACATCACTAGGGCTACACGGTTAGGAAACGACAAAGAAGGATTCAACCTCAAATGTGACTCTAGGGACTCCATACTGTACCAAGCTGCCTGTCAATGTAGATTTTAGGAAACTTAAGGATGTCTGAGGTACATCACCATCCTTGCTAGGTTAAGGTACAGGAGGCAACGAATCCTTTCAGAGGCTTCCGGTCAACAGACTATTAGCCTGATATGCCACAATATTAATATTATCTTTTTATAATGATGGTGCTCAAACTCTGATGCACATCAGGAACATCTGAAGAGTTTGTTAAAACACAGGCTGCTGGGCCTGAGCTGCAGAGTTTCTGATCTAGCAGGCAGGAGTGAGGCCAAAGAATTTTTATTTCTAGAAAGTTCCCAGGTCATGCTGATGATGCTGGCCCAGAGACTATGCTTTGAGAATTACTGTTCTATATGTGAACATGATACACATATGTACAGGGTATTCAGTATGTACTTTTAAAAAAATAAACCATAGTCATCATAATAAAATAAGTATGCTTTAGTCTTGGTACTTCCATGAATCAAGTTAATATTATTTTATCCATCTATCCTATTAATTAAAAAATCTACAGTACGATGTTTAGCAGAATATTCCTATTCTTAAATAAATCATTCATTATTCAAAAATCAATATTGTGGTTGTTTGGCATTAGTTCCCATAAGAAATTTCTTTAAAAATCAAAATGTATTGATGTGACATCCCATAAGGATAAAAATGTGAGAGATTATTATGTAAATATAGAAAAAAAGCCTATGTTATTGTTCGCCAATATTTCACGCCTTGCCTTCACTATGATACTATTTGATATTACTCATCTTTTTATCAATTTATTTCAGATTTAGTAACTCCTTACTGTTTTAAAATTTACTCTGAAGTGTTTTAACTTTTAGTTTAATTGAAAGACAGCAGAAATCACTGACTTGAACACGCCAGAGAGTGAGAATTGGATTAAGGAAAAAATCAATATTGATGTTGCATTTTACAAGGTAAATTATGCATGGGTTTGAGAAACCTTTTTTGGAAGATCGCTTACCTCCTGACATGTATTGAATTTCCTGGATCCCCATCACGACTGCCATCCACACAGAAGCTTCCCTGAATACTCTTCTCTTAGACCTCTTTGAAATGGGCTTAGCTTAACCTATGGGTCATGTATACCAGCATTTGTGTGCCCCACCATTATTGTACTTCACAATTGGGACAATTCTTGTTTTATATTCCTTGAAAACCAAATGAATTATTGAGCCCTGACCTTGGTTTACATTTTCCTCAATATCCATCACTCCAAGCAGCAGATTTCAATTGAAACATCAATATCCCATAACTTGGGCCAAGATAGCACTACTCAAATTTATACCCCTTATTTTAGATTGGCAGTAAACAAAAGTAGATAGAATTATTTAATTCAAGTGGAACTCCAAATTAGTATAGGAATAGTTGTGCATTTTATAAAGCTTATTTTAACCATATAGTTATATACATTTATGTGAGAACTTTCAAATGGCAACCCTATTATGTATACATGTGTTATACTAAAATATTACTGAGTTCATCTAATGACTATAATTATTTATAGCCCAAGTACATAATATCAGAAACATTATAGAGAATTTTATATATATAGAACTCAATGTACTTATAAATGGTCTTCTATTTGAAAGAAGTACACTCTAAAACAATAGCATCTCTTATTAAACATAGATCCTTTCAAAATTATAAAATGAAGCAATATATTTGAAATAAATTTTGAATACCTATTCTCCACATATGTCCTTGTGTACACAACAGTATCCTGTGGTCCTGCCTGCTTGGCTCCAGTGTTAGAGCTGCAAAACAAATCATTTTACTTCATGATTAAAGTTTATTTGCAAGGATAATAAAAACAAGGCTATTTTCTAATTCAATGCAAAATGTAATGAATATATGTTCCTTCTGAACTATAACTTTGAAACATGAATGTTAGAGTGGTATTAACACAGCACTGCAAAAATTTTTTTGTCTTCCATTTTGTTTTTAACTTCCACTGTCTTGGTTTACTTCCTAAGCATTGTTACAAAACTTGATCACTCAGTAATTCTTTTGTAGAATATGAGGATTATTTTTGAATATTTGTATAATATGTTCTAGTGTCTCTTTCTCTGATGTCTCATTCATATTTCCAAACCATAACTTTCTTCATAAACCTCAAACCAAAAGTAGACCTTAATTAGCTATCATGACAATATCTGATTTAACGAAGCCTTTAGATCTACCTAAAGAATGTCACACTAATGTCACAATCATGCTTTTTTAAATTGTAGACTTTTTAAGGGAAAATCACGTTTGATAGTTTCCTATCCAGATGTCACACAATGACACATTCACTAACTCAATACTTTTGTGTAAAGCTGTTTATGCAGATAACCCCACATAAAATTAGAAATTTCTGCATTTCAAAGAAAGGGTCAAGTTGGATGTGGGGTATTTTTATAAAACAAAGGGAGAATAGTCCTGTCATTTATTCTGCAGTTGACTGCGGTACCTGAGATTGTTCCTGGCTTCATAAGAATGGGAAGCAATTCTTGTGGACTGGTTGTGTAGAGCATTGGTGAACCCATTGACTTGGGCATCTAGCCTCAGAAAGCAAACACAAGTATTTGGCACTTCAAATCAAGGTCACTAGAAGTTTTTTGTGTTATTAAAGTTCTTCTCAATTAACATTATTTTACAATGTGAATCTTTTGTGTTTGCCTGGCTTCTACACAGATAACACAAATAGAATGCATGTACTATTTTACTCCCTCTACGGAAACCTCTGCCTTACCTTTAAGAATAATCTATAGGTATGTGCCACATTAGCTAACATTGCCCTTTTTATCAAGGACAGAAATCATCTGAAATTGGTTCCTGTAACATTTTCACACCAGCAATGCCATTATAGAAAGCTTCCCATGTACAATATATCTAAGAATTTATCAATTGAATGAAAATGATCCAGAGGCTGCTTTGAGAAATTCCAGTCTTCATTTTGTTTTTAATGGAAGGCAATATTTTGAAGATGGCAGAAGAACTCTGACCTAGATTTCTGCTAATCTAAAAATGTCATGATGCTTAACAAAATGTAGGCATATTTGCTTTTTCCTATGGAAGAGAGGAGATTCTTAATGCAAAAATAGAGAAAATTTAAGCTCCTTTTCCTCCTCCATGTTAGTAAACTCTGACATAGAAGAGACATGAAAACCTAAATGAGGGTTTAGGTCTTAATCAAGCCTTATCATTCTCAAACAGGCTGATAAAGCTCTTAAAGAAGAGGAAAGCATTTGTTCACATATTATCTCTGGCATACAGAAAACCGTCTGGTTTTAAGGCAGATGTTTCACAAAACATCCAGGTGAGCTAAAATTTTATTAAGTGATGAGAAGGTGGAATTAATATTATTAGGTTTTCTAACACGATTATTAGAATATGTCATCCCAAGAATAACAAACCTAGCTAAGAATCACTTGAAAATGTTCAGATCATATAATATACAATACAAAACCCAACTTTAAGAAGTAGACAGCGTCAAAGGACAAAGATTATCAGTGAGTTTGAAATGCATTTGCACTGTCCTCAGCAATAGAATATCAAAAATCACCAGTTTGCAAAATCCACAAACAGGAGAGATAAGTGATTTGCCAACAGTACTGTTATGGACTGAGATGTATTCCCCCAAAATTTACATGTTTAAGCCATAACCTTCAATGTGACTATATTAGGAGACAGGGTTAATAAGGAGGTAATAAAGGTCATCTGAGGTTATGGGGGTGGGGCCTTAATGCCACAGAACTGGAATCCTCATAAGAAGAGGAAGAGCTACCAGAGATATCTTTCCTTCTGTGTACAGAGGAAAGGCCATGTGAGTACACAGTGAGAAGGTGGCCATCTGCAAGCCAGTAAGAGAGGCCTCATCAAAACCAACCCTGATAGGACCTTGCTCTTGGCCTTCCAGCCTCCAGAGCTGTGAGAAAATAAATGTCCATTGTCTAAGCCACCCAGTCTGTGGTATTTTGTTATGGCAGCCCATGCTGACTAATACTGGTATCTTTTCCCAGTTGTGTTTATAATGTGATTAATGACAATGCCTTCATGGAAGATTTAATTTTTATAACTGTGAACAAAAACCAAATGCTAGGTTTGGAATGTGGGACAACAAATTCTTTGATGGATTTTGCTCCTCATGTAGACTTTGAGGATGATAATTTTAAAAAATAAACCATTATTTTGGAGTAATTTTAAATGTACAGAAAAATTCCAAAGATAACACAGAGAGTCCCTGTACACCTTCACCCAGATTCCCTTAAGGTTAATATGTAATTATAACAGAGCTGTCAAACCTACAGAATTAATATTTGTAACATACTATGAACTAAACTACAGATTCATGTCTCACTGGTTTTTACATTGGTGACTTTTTTCTGTTTCAGAATCCAATCCAGGATATCATATCTACATATCCATCATGTCTCTTTGGTCTCCTAGGGTCTGTGATAGTCTGGAAGTCTTTGTTTTTCATGGGATAGTGATAGATTTTACAACAAAAAATGTATCTTCATGACAATAAGTTGTAAGACTAATTTTTTGTTATTTAGAACCATAGGAATAGAGTTGGAGAGACAACACTTTGGCAACCAACAAAACAGCCCATAGTGCCTTTTAAAATGCTACTGGGCCCCCTATCCAGATATTCTAATTTAACTGGTTTGGGGTACAGCTTGGTCACTAGGAACCTTTAAAGCTCTCCAGTGAGTTCCTTATACAGTCAAGGTAGAGAATCACTGCCTTAGAGGTTGGGAAGTCCAACCTCTTACTCAAAAGAGCATTGATTCTCAAAGTGTAGTCCCTAGAATAGCAGGTGATTCTGATGTACCCAAAAGTTTGGGAAACAGCGCAACAGAAGAACCTCTGCCAAATTATTCCTCTCAAATGCCTTGAATAATCCTTGTAAAGGAGAACTCATGACTCATAGCATATGTCACTTGATGGCTTAATTGTTAGGAAGTTATCCTCCATTGAAACAAATTGCTGAATTGTAATTTCCAATCAATGGTCACAGTTTTGTTTCTTAATTAAGCAATGACTCTACAAATACAAACCCAAACATTGTATTGAATCTTGTAGAATTCCAAATGGATTTACACTTGAGAAAATGTTCCCTACAGTGTAAATTCACCTTGAAAATTTACCTAAAACCCTCATACACTGCGTGTGAGAATATAAAATGATATGGCTGCTTTGAAAACAGTCTAGCAGTTCCTCAAATGGTTAAACATAGAATTACTCTACAATCCAGCAATTTCACTCCTGGTATATACCTAAGAGAAATAAAAACACATTTTCACACAAAAACTCATATATAAATGTTCATAGCAACATTAATCAAAATAGTGAATTAAAACCCAATAGTGAAACAATCCAAATGTCATCAGGTGATTAATAGATAAACAAAATTGTCTGGCCACCTTATAATTATATGATTTGAAAAGTATTACAGTTCTTAAAGTCTGTGAAATGGCCCTATGAAATTAATTTCACTCATAGTCACAAACCATTTAGTTTAGGGAAAGACTCTTCATTTAGAATTGAAATAAAAATATTTAAACTTATTCCTGTTGAGTCTCAGAAAAAGTACCCCAAAATGAAAGCCTCAGAAGCAGCCTCAGAAGCAAAAGTTTTTCTCTGACCTTCTCCTGCCCTCCTGTCTCAGTCTCATTCTCCCCCAAGGATAGCCAAAGAAACTAGAATCCCTCTTCCCCAAGGCAAGAATCCTTCCTTCCCCAAGGAAACCAAAACCTGTTTTCCCCAAAGCCAGCCATAAAACCTAAAATTATTACTCTACCTATCCCTTCACCTTTCTTTCTATGTAAAAACTGGCCATAAAGAAATTCTCTGACATCCCTTGCTTGACTGTAGGTCAAAAGACCCCCAATCCAGAAGAATTCTGCCCCATGCCCAGAAGGAAGAAATGCATGCTCAAGAGGTTAAGAATAATCTAGGGACACAGGCCTTGCTGGCTTTCCCCACTCAGTCTCTTGCCATTAGGTCATATTATTTTTGTCCAATCATATTTCTACATGGCTCTCTGTACTTTATTGAACCTAAGTATTAAATGGACAATTTCCCCTGTATCTTTGGGTCTTCATTCTGAAGGCCCCGATCACAGGTTAAATAAATTTGTATGCCTTTTCTCTAATTACTCTGCCTTTTGGGAGTTGATTTTTCAGCAAAGCTTCAGAGGGCAAAGTGGAACTTTCCCCTTGGCTCCTACCTTCTTAATGAAACAAATTAGAAAACATGTATTTGCTTGGGCATCCAATTACGATGTAAAGTGAATACATTCATAAAATGAATCACCTTTCAGTTTAGCAGATTTTCCCGGGACTCTTATTTAGATTTTTAATTTGATTCATTAAAGTACCTGAAGAGGTAGAGTAAGCTGAAGTTACAAAGAAGCCAAAACTGAGAGGTAAAAAAAATTTTGGTTATCAAACAGAAGAGCAGAGAATAAGGAAGCCAACAGGTACAGGGAAGGGCAGGAAAAAGATGGACAAAAGCCAATACTCAGTGACTAGCTGAGTTCCATTAGTAACAAAGAACTCTAGTTAATGTCCAAGGGTTCCAAACTTCTTCAGGTCAAGAATGGACAATCTCCCAAGTGAAATCTCTCTGAGGCCCGGCAATGCCACCATTCCTGCTCTTGAACTTCCATGAAATTCCATTTCCTCATTAATCCCATTTCATGAACAAGTCCAATGGAACTGGAATGCTTCTCAAATCAAATGGGAAATTCCTTAATTTTACGTAATAATTTACTTGTAATTTTTTTTACCCCAATCACTTCCAAATAATACTTGAATGAGATTAGTTAAATGTAAGCCCAGTCCTATTCCCAAAATAGTACATGTGTTTCCAGGATAAGCAGATTCTACTGAAAATTTATCCTCCCTCATTCTCTCAAAGACTTTCTCAAGGTCACAAACAGAAGGAAGAAGATGCTTTGGGGAATTAAAGGAATGGAAAGAAACTATCTACCTGTCGGATTCAGGAACCTTTTAGAGACAGTATGAAAAAGAAAAATGAGCCAGCTCTTTTCCTAGCTTTTCCATTCTCTGCAGATGAAATCGCAATATCATTTCTTTTCATAGAAAAATTAATAGAAAAGGTAACTGCACCTATGAGGGTGAAAATGGTAACCTATTGTGTTTAGTATTCCCTCATATGTAGGGGTAAGAATTGCTAAACATGGAAAAGTTAATTTTTCCTGAAGTATACAGTCTGTGACAAAAATTAAGTATAGCTCCTGTCCTAACCTTTCTTGTAATGGCCAATAAGGTATCACAGTTTTAAAGCTATTATACCCTATGGTGTAAAGAAATTTCAAAATTAGGTCCTGTTTTGTGGCTGTGATAAATTCATGCATTCTTTTAGCACTAGGCATCCAAGGAAGAGATTCCCAGAGTGCTTTCTGCACTGCTGAGAGCTTACCAAGCAACAGTAAGTAAAAATAAATCTTCACAGCCCCAAAGAGCTTTGAATTTCCATGATGCCATTTACACTAAGCAATAGAACAGCAGGCCCTGAGTCAGAAATTCTAACAGAATAAGAATTATGTTAATTTTTCCCTATTAGCTATTAAGCACCTTGTAAATTTTTGTATTTGGATGATATATATATATATACACACACATATATATACACACATATACATACACACTATCCAAATTATATATTACATAATATATAATATTATATTATATATATATAATCTTCTAAGGCTATACAATATATGCAGATGCATATAGAACTCATAAGAAAAAAGTGAATTATAATAAGCTTTACCTTCCATTCTTGTTTTCAGACACATGAGAATTTACTTCAGTTAAATTTTCCAGGTTCTGGTCTCTAAGGAAAAAAATATATATATATGAATAATTACAACATAATGATAGGAAATAAGAAAATGCTAAAACATTTAAAAATCAGTACATAATCTTAGACACAGTCATTTGTGGTCTATCAGGCTATGGGAAATTGAATATCTGACATTGAGCTATTTGATCCATACAACTCATGGATCAAACATGGAAGTATGGATTACATTGTGAAAGAGAAATAAAGAACTAACTTTTTGGAAGGTTTGGGAAATCTGATCTGAAAAGAAATCACTAATTTTTATTAACATTCAGCTCATTTTTCTTTTTTTATTGATGTATAATAGATGTACAAAGTTTCAGGGTATGTGTGATTTAATACATTCATATAATTTGTAAAGATCAAATTAGTGTACTTGGGCTATCTATCACCTTAAATATTTATCTTTTCTTTATGCTAGACTTATTCAATGTCTTCTCATCTAGTTATTTGGAAATGTACAATCAATAATTGTAAACTATAGTCACCCTACTGATCTAATACTAGGTCTTATTTCTTTTATCAAACTGTATATTTGTACCCATTAATCGACTTCTTTTCAGCTAACATTTAATGAGTACTATCTTTGTGTCATGAAGTACTGTGTTTTCACAAGGATTATCTCACAAAAGTCCTGCAGAACAGCATCTGGAGCTCAGACAGGCAAAGTAAATTTTCCAAGGCCAATTAATTAATTTTCGGAAGAGACAAGATTTGAGATGATGCCATCTGCCCACCTGAAATCAATTCTTAGATGTTTACCCAGAGACCTTATTTAGGCTTTGGGGATCACAGAAACAAGGGAAATCAACACAAAATTTGAATAAATAATTCATTATGTGGGGGAAGAAATGGAGTAATTTGATTCTTATATCTTGGGCTGCATTAATGATTTGACACCCTTTCATGAGATACAAGATCCTCTGGTATGTTATTTATACATTAGGTATAACATTGATAGTTCTTTTTTTTTCTTTTGTCATGAGTTAGGAAACGTCTTTGTTAATAGGGTAGGAGCACTGTTTAGAAGTCAAAACAATGAGACCCAGTTTTTTCCTTACTTCTGTGACCAAGTTAGTCAACCATTCTAAACTTTATTTTGCTTATTAGTCTGTTTCCACACTGCTATAGAGAACTGCCTGAGACTAGGTAATTTATGAAGAAAAGAGGCTTAATTGACTTACAGTTCCATATGGCTGGGGAGGCTCCAGGAAACTTACAATCATGGCAGAAGGTGAAGGAGAAACAAGTACGTTCTTCGTAAGACTTCATAAGGCTGCCAGGGGGAACCACCAAACACTTTTAAACCATCAGATCTCATGGAAACTCACTGGCTCTCATGAGAACAGCATGGAGGAAACTGTCCCCATGATCCAATCACCTCCCACTAGGTCCCTCCCTTGACATGTGGAGATGTGGAGATTATAATTTGAGATAATATTTGGGTGGGGACACAGAGCCAAACCATATCATTTTGTAAAGAAGGACACTAATGTCCAAACTCATATAATTGTGGTGAGAATGAGTAAGTTAATGTAAATAAAATTCATGGCACAATGATATGGTTTTTGTCCCCACCCAAATGTCACCTTGAATTGTAATAATCCCTATGTGTCAAGGGTGGAGCCAGGTGTAGATAATTGAATCATGGGAGTGGTTGTCCCCTCACTATTCCTGTGGTAGTGAACAAGTCCTAAGAGATCTGATGGTTTTATAAATGAGAATTCTCCTAAACAAGCTCTCTTGCCTGCCACCACATAAGACATACTTTTGCTCCTCCTTCACCTTCCGCCATGATTGTGAGACTCCCCAGCCACATAAAACTGTGAGTCCATTAAACCTCTTTTTATTTATAAATTACCCAGTCTTGGATATGTCTTTATTGGCAGCATGAGAACAGACTAATACACACAATGACTACAGTTGTGGGTGAATTGAATAAGCATAAAAAAATAGTAGTGCTGTGATCCTGCAGTTGACACTATTGATTCCACATTTTGAGAGGCCACTTTCACATTTTTATTTCTGTCCTAAATTGTCACATCTTTGGAATTAACTGTTTTTTAAAAATCTCCCCTCTCGTGGTCCTAAATAGTGGGTTCAAATAAGGTTATTATACATGGAATCAGTATACAGACTCTCACTCACAAATATTGATAAAGATGCAAAATATGATAAAATGTTCTCATGTTTATGTCGGGTGAGATTTAATACTCTTTTTACATAACATCCAAGCCAACAATAATTGGTAAAATATGCAAATTTGGCAGCATTTCCTAGCCATACTTAAGCCTCACATTTAAAACACTAACTGCATACTTTTGAAACTGTAGAAATTAGCGTAAATTACTTTTTAAATGAGTTACAGTGGAACTATGCCAATTAATGCAGGTAAAAAGTACTAGGTTTCAGAAGTAGCTCGGAAGTATCAAATTATTGGCTCTGCAGTCCAAATGATGTAAAATTCAAAACTGAATTCTTCTACATAACTGCAAGAACTGAGTATGATAATCTCCCAGCATAAATCCTGCAAATTTAGAAATAGTGACTAGAGTCTTTGGATTTGCCTAATCCTTGAAGGTCTCCACTAATTACTAGAGCCATCTTCTTGGCATAAAGGGTCACTAAACTATCTTAACAACCTTGGCCATTAAGAGATCTTCCCCTTAATGTTTTAAGTAATACTTTACTCAATATTTGGGGATAGTGGAATAAAATTAAAGGGAATATCATGGTATTCCATGATCCAATTTCTTAGGAATGTCAAACTGGGATGGTGGGCAGTGGTAAATAGTGGAAGATCATCAGGAGGTGTGACTCTTGGGCAATTAGAACTTTGTTTCTCAAAGTGATTCCCCTTCCAGTGCTAATGCTAGAGGAACTGAGTGCTAGTTTTATAGGGAAACTGGTGGCTTTCATTACAACTTGAGAGTAGGGTCACATTACTATGGCCTAACATGGCCTTGCACATAGTAGCTGCTCCATAAATATTTGTGGAATTAATTTAAATTATCTTTTCTTTTTTGGGGAAACCTCTTACAACCTTATCCAGCTCTGAGAAAAGATATTAAAGGAACCCCAGGGGGAAAGTATTAGCCTAGACCATTAACCTTTAAGATTGTCTGGTCTGTCTATATCTAGGGACATAGTGTCCACCATATCCATGTGGAAAAAAGACCAGTAAAGCCAGTTATGGACATTTCACCTCCATCTCTGTCCATCACCCAGGACCTGCCTTACTTCACCCCTGAATGCATATATTATATTTCTTTCCTTTTTGCACAGCTCTCAGTCCTGGCTTTGTTTAATTACCTTTGGAACTTGTTCTGGGTTGAATTATGTACTCCCCCAAATTCATATGTTGAAGTCCTAACCCCCAATAGCTCAGAATGTGAACTTATTTAGAGATAATCGTTCTCAGAGGTAATCAAGTTACAAACAGTGTCTCTGTAGGAGGAAATTTGGACTCAGACACACACAGAGGGAAGACAAAGTGAGGACATAAAGTGAAGACAGTTTTCTGGCTGGGCGCGGTGGTTCACGTCTGTAATCCCAGCACTCTGGGAGGCTGAGGTGGGTGGATCACGAGGCCAGGAGTTCCAGACCAGCCTGACCAACATGGTGAAACCCCGTCTCTACTAAAAATACAAAAATTAGCTGAGCGTGGTGGCAGGTGCCTGTAATCCCAGCTACTCAGGAGGCTGAGGCAGGAGAATTGTGTGAACTGGGGGAGGAGGAGGCTGCAGTCAGTCGAGATCCCACCATTGCACTCCAGCCTGGGCAAGAGGGTGAGACTCCATCTCAAAAAAAAAAAAAAAAAAGTGAAGACAAGTTTTCCACAAGCCAAGGAGAGAGGCCTGGCACAGATACTTCTCTTTTGGCCTCAGAAGGAACCAACTCCGTGGAAGGAACCAACCCTGCTGACAGCTTGATCTTGGACTTCTGCCCTCCAGAACTGTGAAACAACAAATATTTGTCTTTAAGCCGCCCAGTCTGTGGTAGTTTGTTATGCAGCCCTAACAAATAAATACAGGTCTGCTTCTACCCTCACAACGTGATTACATATATTTTCTCAGCCTTATGGTGGACATCTTTAACTCCTCCTGGCTTTCAACTCCTGGCTGCTATAGATACTGCATCATCCTGGCTGCTGTAGACACTGCCCACCTGTCGCTCAACCTCTTTGTACCTTAGTTTTCATGAGGGGGAGAAAGAATGGTTTGGATCTGAGAAAGGAGAAGAAGCCAGAATCTTAAAAATCCAACAACTACAGATAGATAACTCAAAATTGCAACCTATGCGTGCCTTCAAAGAAACACATTTCCAAAGTGGTACAGTTGCAAATCACCAAATAAACTATATTATTATTTGTTTCATAACATTTTTCTTATTTTATTAAACAGTACCACATATCAGGTTTGGTAGAGTAATATTTATTTATTTATTTATTTAAGGCTAGTCAAGTGAAGCAGTGGAAGTGGAAAAGGAACAAAGAAATCTATAACTGGTGTGAGTAGTTAGTAGTAAACACCACCGCACTCAGAGCAGCCAAGATTTTAATCTGAATAATCTACACTAATATTTAATGCAAAATAGAAAGTTCTAGAAGAAGAAAAGTACAAAATGTGTATTTACTTTGGCTATTCACTCTGATTGATGCCATCAGCTACATTTGAAGATCCAGTAAAAGAAGCACAGACTGCTCATAAGCTTTCCAAGTTAAAGGAGATAAAAATAAATTTTTGTTCTTTAATTAAGACCACATCAATTGCATAATGACTTTTACACTGTGGTGTAAGATGAAGAACTGTGAGTCAACTGTGAAAAATAGATTGTTATAGAAATGCAGCCAAATGCTGCAGGGTTAAGCAGAGGCTTGATTCCAAACCTCTTTCATGGCGGTGGTGTAGAAGGCAGGCAGACCTTACAATTTTATACATTTATGGGCAGGTGGAATTAATTCTAAGAAAATCACCAACTTTCTGTAGCTACAGAAAATTATTGAAGAGCAAATTGTTACTGACTATTGCAACTAATAATGTTTTTTGTTTGTTTTTTAGAGACTGGGGTCTAGCTCTGTCTCCCAGGCTCGAGTGTAATGGTGCTGTCATAGCTCACTGCAGTCTCAAACTCCTGGACTCAAGCAATCTTCCCGTCTTAGCTTCCCAAGTAACTGGGACTACCGGTGCATGCCATCGCACCCAGCTAAATTTTTTAATTTTTGTAGAGACAGGGACTCACCATGCTAACCAGGCTGGTCTCAAACTCCTGGCCTCAAGCCATCCTCTCACCTCAGCCTCCCAAAGTACCGGGATTACAGGTACCTGGCCTAATAATGTTTTTAAAATGTAGACTGCAGAATATTTGGGGAGAAATGTGAGTTATCTATGAGCTAAAGCCACACGACAATTTTTGAGTATAACAATTTATCCATGTTATAATAATGTCATTTATTTTCTACTACCACATCAAAAACTATAACACTGTCTTACAAAGCAGGTGAAGGAAAAAAATAGAGATTCTGGGGACCCAGGAATTATGTCTCTTACTATATAACTTTTCCTAGGAGAAGCTCTGCATATGAGAAACTTATTAGCTCACTCCTAACTGTTCTTCCTTTCTCATGTGGGTGTGGGAGGTATTTATTAATAGGCAGCAATATGTTTCTCACCATACAGTTCATTTAAATTGTTTTTATAGAGTATCAAACACATTTACAAAATTAAGAGTCTTCATATAAAAAATTTACTATGGTATTCCTTTTACGCCAGGAACTAAATCTTAGGCATTAGGCGTTAGTTCAAAAGGAATATCTGTCTTTCTGAAAGGAATAGAGAATACAGTGAAAGAACTGGTATAATTCCTCGACTTATTAACATAGCAAAATGGGCCCAACTCTTTAGAGTTTTACATATTTTTATAATTCTTTTCAGTGAGGGAGTCTTAAAGATTTAGTATTAAAGAAATTAACAGGTCCACAGAGCAGTTAGGCAATTTGGGTATTTTAAAAATAAGATGCGACCAAGAATTTCAGTGGCTCCCATTCACTATAGTTTATTGAGATTATGTCATGAGCAAAAGATAGTCATTGGCTCAAGCAAGGAGACCAGTCATAAGAAATCTGATTCTTTTCATCTTGTTTCACTCATAGGGGCTCAGAATGTCACAGCTGGAAGGCTAGACTTTCTCTAAGTGGACTATCACAAGGCATTGATGAGTTTGAGATTTATCCTTAATATTTGCTAAATACCTAACATGTACCAGGCATTGCATTATGCATTACGGGTAAATAAATAAACAAGGCAGACCCAGTAGTTACCCTTAAAGACCTTATAGTCAAAAAGGGATGATTAAATAATAACTCCCTCGAAGAGATCAATGTTATGGGCCAGAAAAGACAGCTCGAGAACATCTAGAAGAAGCATCTGATGCACACATGGTGGGCCAGGGGGGCTTCCCAGAGCCTGAGTGAGAGACACCTAAGCTGATACCTAAAGGGTAAGTAGAAGTTAGCCAAGCCATAGCGATGAAGGAGGAGTGAGGAGTATGCAAGTTAGAGGGTGTGTGGGTGGGGTTTGCTTTTGGGTGGAGAACGATAATAGACCGGAGTGGGAAAGCCCATAGATGCCAGATCATGGTGGGCTTAGAGACCAGGTTAAGGAGGAGCATGGCCATTATGCAATGGCAATGGGGAGCCACAGAAGGAGTTTAATCAGAATGACATGATCAGATTTGTGTCTTGGGAAAATCACTCTACAGGGTGGCGAATGGATTGAAGGGCAGAAGGGGAGATTGGCAGCAGAGGGGCAAGTTAGGAGGCTGAAAAATAATCTGGACTACAGTACCAGTGGGTATGATGAACTGTCTTGGAACACTCCCTGAGATTATTAGGTGATGCATCCAAAGTGACTGATTGATTGATTATGGGGAATGAAACACCAGAAAGCGTCAAGGTTGTCCCCAAGTTTATGTTAACAGAAATATGAAAAATATGCAATAGATAGTTAGGAAGGAACTCTTCTCTTTTTGGAATACTAAAAACTTGGGGATGTCTTAACAAATAGGAAATCCTTAAGAAGATGGAAGTATAATGCCACAAACAGTTAAGAGTATTTTTTTTTTCTACTTTAGATGAAAGATGCCTTTTCTAACTATAAAGGCCTTGGTGTCACTAGATGCTTTTCAATATTCATTCAGGAGCAGAAATGTAGCATTTTAATAATCAGTCTAACACAGTTTATAGGCTACCAATAACTGAATATCTCTCTTTGACACTGGTTGATGAAAATGTGAAACTGTTACTGCTACAAGTCATGCAAATTCTTACTGAATAAATGAAAATTTTGTGCACATCTGTATTTGTTCCTAGAAGAAGCTCAAGGATGCCTGCTTACATTCTGATCAATGGCTGTAGTTTGTTCAGCCCCTAACTGTGAATTAAATATAGAGCTGCTGGAAATGTCAGCAAAGTCAGATGAAAGAACTCTGATTCACTGCTGTTATACTATTAAATAATCAGTGCTTGTGTCACACTGAATTGATATAACAGTGCCTTGTGACTGTTCTTCCTACTGGGAGGCACTTTTAAAATACTCTCCTTTATAGCTGCATTAAAATCAAGAGGGCAGAATGGAGAGATTACAGATACGGGTGGCTGAACCAATTGAATGAAGTCACTTTTTTCAAATAGATGGTTCAGTCTTTCCTGTTTGTCTGCTTTGTGATAATTCTTGAACATCCCAGCGGATTCTCATCAAATCTGGCATACTACTAAAGAATAATTAGACATAGGTTAGGTTAGATTTGTGAATCAAGCCGCCATCTTAAAACCACACGATAGTCAATATTTTTAAATTTTTTTATAGTAATCATATCTGTATACGGAAAATGTCCTCTTTCTACGGATATTTCATTAGGATTTGCTGAAATACAAGCTAACTTTCTACCAAATTGGCCTCTTCTAATAAAACAAAAGGCAAAAAACTCTTCTGAGAAAGTTACCATTGTCAACAAAGCACAATTGTCAGAGGGACTGAGGGAGGAAAGGGGTTGGGAAGGGGATGTGGGAGAGAAAGTGAGAGACTACATTTTTCACTGTCAGTTATTACATAACATGGTTATTAAACTTAACCACTTTCAACATGATTGGAAACTTCCTAAAACTGTTACTGATAAAAAGAAAAATCCACCCAACAAATGCCACTATAAAGAAAGGGCTCTACTTAACAAAGATATTTCCGTACGATTCTCAGCAGGAGGGTCCACTGTTATTTCAGCTTTTAGAAAATCCACATGCAGCAAGTGTTTTCTTTCCTCACTGTCATTTTAACAATAATCCTCCAGAATAAATACATCTGATCATACTCCTTTAACTGTGTATGAGCAGAAGAGGAGCATAGGGAATATGAAGAATGGAAAGAAGAAGAGAGTCTGAGCTGATTTAACCACAGATCCTTTGTTTTTCCTCTAGGTAATGACATCAGAAGTCCCTGAGTTTAAGTCCAGGGTGTACTTTCTTTCTTGAAAAGGTTATTTAGTACCTTTGAACTATAGTTTCTTCTTCTACAAAATAGGGTGCATGAATAGATTTCTCATGGGATTGTTGTGAAGATTAAATGTACATGAATTGCCAGTCACATCCTGGGTGCTGAAGAAGTAACAAAACAGCAAGAACAAAATATGATACTCAGATAGAAAACAAGCTAGGAGATGTAAGAGTTAGGCCAATCATGGATTACACTTTCCTCTTTCTCCTAATGGGTTCAAAGTACTTTGTCATATGTTAATTTATTTTTGTCCTTTCAGAATATTGGACTACTATTTCCAGCAATGTATTTATTATGACACAATTTCAGGTCAGCAGAGCAATTTGGACTTCTGATACAGTGCACTCTTTTGCATTATCTATTACTTTATTATCCATTAATAAAGCAGTTTATGTGAAAGATATCAAATAGCAAATTATAAGATATCTTAAGAGTGTAAAATGGAAGCTTATGGTTAAAATTGGTAATATTTTGTGGGCCCACACTAGCTGTGGATCTAGGATTTTGAAGATCATGAATATTCTTTCCAATGTTCTACAGACATGCATTCTAATGTTTTACAGACATCCACATAAACCATTAGTTTGGTTCAACTTCTTCAAAATATCTTTTTTCCTTATTTAATTGTATTCATTTCTTTCATTTCAGTCCTAAAACTCTATTTTCTGTAGACAACAAACACTAAGTTGTTTTAGTGCAAATAAGAAGCCCAGAACTAATTTCAAAATAGTGCGATTGATTTCAGAAGAGTGCAGTATGTTTCCTTGTTTCCTTGTTGACAGGAGTCACATGGGATGGGTCATAAATGTAGCCTCATTTAACACACCAAAGAAAACTAAAAGTCTTCGAAAGAAAGGCAGGAAGGAAGAAAGGAGAAAAGAAGAAAAGAAAAAAAGGATAGGAAGGAGTGGTTCATGCCTGTAATCCCAGCAATTTAGGAGGCTGAGGCAGGAGGACTGCCTGAGCCCAGAAATTTGAGACCACCCTGGGCAACTACTAAGACTCCATCTCTAAAAAAAATTTTTAAAAATTTGCTGGGCATGATGGTGCACACCTGTAGTCCCAGTTACTCAGGAGGCTGAGGCAGGAGGACCACCTGAACCCAGGATTTTGAGTCTGCAGTGAGCTATGATTGTGCTACTGTGCCCCAGCCTGGGTGATAGAATGAAATGGAAGGAAGGAAGGAAAGAAAGAAAAAAGGGAGGAAGGGAGGAAAGGAGTAAGGGAGGAAGGGAGGGAGGCAGGGAGGCAAGGAGGGAGGGAGAAGTTCCTACCCTAGAAACTTGTAAACATGTCAAGATAGTCAAGGTCATTTACCGATTAGTGTTTCTAAGAGCTGAAGGTTTCACTTTAATAAGATTGTCCAAGTCTTGGCTGTTTAAAAGAGAGAGAGAAAAAAGTTCAGATTAGTAATAGATTTTGGGGTTGTGCTAGGTCAATAAAGCAACATTATAAATCCACTTCATCCAGGGCAACAGACAAATAAAAACATGAATTGACTGCTTCTATATATACCTCTGATTGTTTCTGATTACTGCAGGATTTACTTTGATGAGGTTAGCAAGATCTTGGTTTCTTTAAATCAAAAAATAAAATGAGAGCAGGTTAATTTTGAAGTTCTTTTGGTAATATCATTAAGGTTATAAATCTGCTTGAAGTAATAATAAAACTTAATATTCTTTCTGACCAAAGTACATTAAAACAACATAGTTGTATTACCTTTGGTTGTTTGTGAAAATTTCAGGATTCACTTTGATGAGTTTATCAAGATCTTGTTTTCTTTAAGTGGAAAAAATATTAAAGCAACTTGGGTTAGAGATAATCACAGGTTTAAGGTAATTGGAAATGGATAGAAAGGATAATAGTATAAGACATATTATTTTAGTATTGACTAACTATGAAATATGTTTTCTAACCAATTTAGGGGATGAAGAATTATGCTTTATCAGAAGAAAACTTACTCTAATTTCATACATTTTCTTGTCAGAGCCTATCTACAAGGGCAGGCTGGTTAAGTCACCATAGCAAACATCTGATAACTGAAAATTGTTCATTCTTGAATGTATTAACATTATGAAGATACCAGCTGATTTTAATATCCTTATTTTTAAAATCAGGTTCATCAACTAAGGACATCACTTTTTTAAAAGATAAACTCTAAATTGAGGATTATTCTTAATATAAAGCTTAGCAAAGACAGTTCCAGCAATCCATCAAAAGTGTGACTTTTCTTCCCTCTTTGATGGCTGAAAAACTGAATTAAACTCAGCTGTTCATAGTAAAATGAGTTACATACTCTGAAAACTGTCCGCTCCCATTTGAAACTCTTCCTGTTTCTCTTCTCAGCCACAGAACAGTGTTTCCTCTTATATAGTTTGCTATAATTCACTGCCTCAGCATAACCCCTTGTTTTAAGGGTGGGAAAGTAGTGATTTTTCAAAGTGTTCTTCTGAACTGATTTTAATACTTATTCAGAGAAATACATGGCAGTTGCCATGGCAAGAGACTGCAGAACTGATAAAACCTGCTTCCAGTACCATCTGGGAAACAATCTAGATGTACCTCTCACCACAACAATGCTTTTTCCTTATATAAAAATAAAATACATTTTATTCCTCAAAAAAAAAAAAAAGGATGCAAGTTTAGGGACCAAAAGAGCGTCATTTAGAGATGAATCATCAGAAGGTCTGAGAAAAGGTCTGCATTTTCTTCCCCAGCCTTCAACCTTTCAATAGAATGTTCAGGGCTTCATTTAGTTTGATTTATTCTTCATGGTTCTCACCTCTCCATAGTCTATGGAAAGGCTCTAACTGAATTTTCACTGTTTTGAGCTTTCTTCTATGATAATATTTTCAATTGAACATAATAAATTGATATCTATAAATACTATTAAAAGAATGATTGATATATTAAAACTATCCACAACATAATCTCCTTATGTAAATTGATGGCAAAATCTGTCATAAAACTAAACTGTGTCAGAAAGACAACAGTCTTTAAAATGAGGTTAATTTCACATATTATCATAAAATACAAAGAATAAAACTTTGTAGAGTGGACAGTATGCTCAAAAGCCACACTTTAAAAAAAATATAAAATTAATCACAATACTGGTTAGTGTAACCACAGATAATATTTATGTGTCAGCATAATTAAGAGTAAGTAACATAAAAAAAACCACTAGAACTTCCATTTTCACTGTCCTACTGAGCACAAAAATTTAATTTACCTAATAATCTAGAACAATGATATTCTAACCACTGTTACATAAAGCCCAATAAGAAATACATTTTACATCACAGCCTAATACTGTCTTTTACAGACAGACAGCCACACACACACACACACACACACACACAGAGACATAAATTTTATGAAATAATATTCTTACTACCTAAGAACTCTCATATTTTCTATTCAGTTCATTCTATTAATTTAAGAAAAAATGCTGATTGCCATTCACTAAATTAATGACAAGACCCTTTAATGAGTTGCAACCCACATTTGAGAAACATTAGCTTAGAAAACATAAATATATGCTATATTCTACCACCACTCCTATAAAGGCAACACCATGTGTTAATAAAACAAAAATCTCAGGAACAGTCCTGAATTGCCTTGATTGATAGCATCATGCAATTTTTGAAAACAACAAATATGTAGATTTTTTTCAGGCCCTAGATCCTGCAAAACATGCATGTCTAAATTTTATCCAGGAAAATGTAACATTTTTTCTCTCAAGTTACTGTTTTTATTTATTTAGCTTTAAGAATGTAGTAAAGGATACATTAGGATATTTAGGTTATTATTACTTTCATGCAGTTTAAAAGCTGTAAAGTGTTTTGCAATCATTTGCACATTTGTGCCATTGTAATCTATGAAGTATTCTTTCAAGTAACCCTGTGAGAACAGTAAAAAACACGTCCTGGCCATCCCACAGCAAGAGCAACACTCCTATCTTTACAGCCTTTGCTATTTTCCAAGGCGCTTAATTAATTTTTATATATTTTAAGATCAAAGTCTGTGTGCTGTGATGTAAAGACTAGGAGTTGGGCTGGGAGTTAGAAGATCTCACAGATGACTGTGAGATTTTTGCCCCTGGTCTTAGTATTCTCATCTGTAAATGAGGAGATTGGATTGGATAATCTCCAAGGCTCTGTCCATCTCCAAACATCTCCTCCTTGGACTCCATGAATATGAATTTTACTGCCTCTGTGTTTATTAATTAGCTCTTCAATATGTCTCCTTTTTAAGAATGCAACTCATGGACAATATATTCTATATTCAGCAAGCAGTACATGAGTGCTCCAAAATGTAATATATTAAACTGACAACCTATTATTGTCTTGGTGTAACATCTCTGTGCCCCTGGTACATAATTAGCTTTAATCTATGTTAATTGCCTGCTGTTAATAAGATTGACTATGTCTACTGAATTCTCTTTTTGGCTTCCACAACCTATAATTATACCTAATGTACAAGTAATGATACCTAGTTGTAAGCTGTGAACCCAGTAGGTGCTCAGTAATTATTCACTGCCTAAGAGATCATAGAACTACTATCAGTCTTCCACTAATTTTTTCTGTGGCCCTGGTCAAATCACTTAACCTTTCTGAGTCTTAATTTCCTCTTCTGCAAAATAAATAGATTCATCTGGAACACTGGTTTTCAAAATTATTCAAACTAATGGGCCAAGATATCCTAAGGTTCATTCCTTCCATCTCTAAAATTTTACAATTTGTATACGTACCAACAAAACTTAAAAGGGGAAATCGTGAAACCATTCTTAAGATATATTTATATATAAAACAGTAATGTGTAATGATATTACGTCTTCATTTAACCATAGACAAAAAGTGAGTTTCATTATCTCACTGACATTACTTCAAGAATTATTAAACTTTAGGTCCATAACCTTGCTGAGCACAGTAAATCTCTAAAGAATAATGAACCTCATAAAATTTCCACTGACTACCAGAAAACTCTTCTAAAATGAGGTGAATGATACTGCTAATGATTAGTCTAATGGAAGTGTCTAGGTCTTTTTTTAAAACTTAACTACCATTAATAATTATCATCAATTTCAAAGACAAAAGTATTAATTTCAATACCACACAAAACAAAACAGCAGCAGCTCCTAGACTACCTATGCTCCTTCCTGCCCATTTGTCCAATCGCTCTGCTCAATTCCTTTACTGGAGTCTTAGAGAAGAGAAAGCACCGCCATACATTGTTTCCAGCTGCCTCTCTTTCTTGCAATTAACAAATACTGAGACATCTAGGTTTCCACCTGTGATGATATTTTGAGATTTATATTCAATTTGCCCATAGAATAATTCTAAATCATTTCTATTAATTTTGGGTTTACTTAACGAGAAACACAACAAAAATCACATCCATCTCTTACCCATCAGTGTTTTTGACAGCTTTGGGGCTGACATTAATATGTTCATCAAGACCTTGTTCACTGCTAAAACAAAATTAGAGGAAATCGGCAAATTTCATACTGGCATTTCTTTTTTGTTTTGACAGGTGCAAGTCATTCAATAGAATCCTAGTGTAAGAACTCATAAGTTTACTGAGTTTCCAATTTATATATATTAGTTACCATTTTTTTAATCCTCACAACAACTCAATGACATCAATATTAACACCACCACCCCCACCCCCACAGCCTTTATAAACAAAGATATTGCATTTCAGAGGGATTAAGGCATTCCCTGGGGCCAGATACCTAAGTGACTGAGGGTGAACCAAAATTCCAACCACAGCAACTGGACCCCAAACTCCATACTCCTTTCCCCAACACCCTCCCTCTGTCTCATGTTCATAACAATCCCTTACATCCACACAATGCTTTTCACCAACATTATCTTCACAATAATTCAATGAGTGATAGCTTGGGGTTTCTCTGCCATGCTTTTATTAACTTTTGTCCAGTGTATAATGGATCTTAATTTCTCAAGAACAGAAGTAAATTCAATGTCATGCAAAAAATATTCTAATCAAGTATAAGAATATTATGTTGTCAGTTTTTTCACAAGTCATTTAAATATTAATCCCTGTGTTTGTGAGAGAACAGAAAGCCAATATTTACTGATTTGTTCAGTTTTATGAACTTGTAATTTATTAACTATGAACTTATGGTTATAATCTAGTTATGCTTTTACTGTGTCAAAGGAATTTCTAAAGTAGTAATTACACAGAATTAGCTTCAATATTATAATTTTCTATAATAATATAATGAAATTAATGAAAGCAATAATAGACAGAAAAATCTATCCAGCATTATTACACATCAACTTGTTCTCATTTTTTTTCATGTCCCCTTTCAAAATGTCTTTAGTTAAATAATTAATCTTATTTTGGGGCATAAATTGGTGACTTGCTAAGAAGTCTTCAATTATCTTAATAAGTTTACCTTTTGTTTGCTGAAGGGATCACTTTGATAAGATTTTCCAAGTCTTGGTTCCTAAAAAAATGTTAAGTTTCAATAGCTAAGTCAACTAAAATCCAATAATTTGTATATTTTTTCAACCTTAATATTAATCAAATGACCTGCTAATTTAAAACTTCATCTATACTTAAACTTTTAGCCTTATGTAAAAACAGGTGGCTAATATCAATTCATTTCCTGCATAAATTTGTATATATGATAATTTAATTTAGTTTTATTTTTGTTTCTTTCATGTTAACCTCAAAGCAGAATTATTCCTAAACTCTTTATTTTACATACTTTATCTGTGTGGCAGAATTAAACCATTTAGAATATTTTCTGGAGGTTACAATGAGCGAGAGAAAATATAAAATTATTCATTATTTCCATATGTTCCTTGCTCCCCTTCTTCCAAAACAAACAAAAACTGAGATAATTTGTAAAAAAAAAAAAAAAAGAAAGAAAAGAAAAAAGCGGTTATTTTCTGATTCTAAGTTATGCAGGTAATATATATAATATAAATATGTAATATTCACACTACCCCAAGATATTAAATCAGTTCAGAATCACACTTCGTGCAAAGCTAAATTAGCGCAAGCAAGGCCTCAGTTTATATAATTTATGTTTTTATTGTAAACACTCACATAGGCATTCATAGCTCTACAGAGATGCTGCTGTTATCACAGTAATGATACCAACCCTAACACCAAAAGACCTGAATAGGAAACCTAATTTGTTACACTTTATTATTGGATGATATGTTATATATCCTGGAGAGAAAATAATTGGAAAGACTTTTAACTAATCTTTAGGACTAATCTATAGGTTCATTTTATCATGTGTGTATCCTTCCATGTAAATTACTATATTCTATTACATTGAACTGTTTAAAATTGCCATTTTGTTGGTCAAAAATAATTGAATGCCAGTAATTTCATAAGATTCAACCTCCCAGGAAAATTTATTTGCTATCTTCTTCACATTGAGTAGTGCTATGGGGATTTAACAATGAAGAAAAAATTGTAAGAGTAATAATAATACTAACAGATAATGTCTAATAAGCACTTGAACACTAAGTGTTTCACGAGCATGATCATATTTAATTTTTCTAGAAACTCATGAAGAAATTAACTCTTACAATCCTGATTTTACATATAAAAAAGCTGAGGCTTAAAGGAGGTTAAGCAATTTGTCCAAGACTACACAGCTAGCAAAAGGTTCTCTGAAGTAAAAAATCTCACTACCAAGTAAAAGAAATAAACACACAACCAAATGCAATACATGGCAGCATGTGGCTACCAAAATGACAGCCTCAAACATTATAAAGGAAAGGCCATGAATAATCAGGCCATCTTCACCTTTAGAAACTAAGTCATCTCGGGAGAGGGAAAAGGCAACTGTCTTTCACTGAATCTTAATGTGTAATGTAATTATATGGTCTCTGGATTTAGTGTCTGACCCTCAACAGTAAAAATAAAGTTGTATTAATATATGCCAAATCAGGGGGGTGGTAGGCTGTATTTCAGAATCCACTTCAACTACATTCAGATTTGATTCTCTTCACACACTCAAATAAAATACTGTGTAGTCTAGGGGTCAGCAAACTATGGCCCTCAAGCTAAATCCAACTTGCAGCCTGCTTTTGTAAATAAAGTTTTATTGAAACGCAGCCATGCCCATTTGTTCACAAGGTACTTATGGCTGCTTTCACACTATTGGCAGAGATGACTAGTTAAAAACAGAGACAATTTTGTCCCTGAAACCAGAACTATTTACTATTAGCCCATTAAGAAAAAGTTGCTGACCTCTGATCTAGTCTAAATAAGCTCTGTTTGATAGCCACATACTGTAAAATAGACTGTATTCCAATATGCAAAATAAGACAGGAAATCTGCTGAGAGAAGATATATATCTTGGTATCTTTTACATCTAACTCATGTTCAAATTCATATAACAATATACATTTACAAGCTGGTGGTTTTGTTATGCCTGTTTATTTACTTAACATGATATGACTTAGAGAAGATTCTTTCTATATAAAAGACAAATGTCATTCTTTTTTCAATGAACTGAGAATAATTTTTTAAATGACTTCCCAACTTTAAGAGTTGTTTGGGTGGTAGACAATAAGAAGAGAGGTAATACATGATGGAAGAAGAAGGAGGAAGAATTTTTTATCATATGAAGACCTTTCTTTAGGCTACTTAGATCAGGGAAATTGTTTGGGGTGATGTTTTGTCTCATGGGGAATCCCCATTAATTTTTAAGGAAATCCTCAGCATGGAACACAATCTCATACTGGTAAGAGATCATTCCTGTCTTTCAAGGAATTCTCTCTCCTGTGGCCAGAGAGCCTTCGGTAAGTGCTTGAACACTAGATTTCTGACACAGGATCTGTTGATTTGGGTCCCATCATTGGTTGTCTCTATGGCGGGACAATGCAATTTATCTTTTTTTTTTTTTTTTTTTTTGACGGAGTCTTGCTCTGTTGCCCAGGCTGGAGTGCAGTGGTGCCATCTCGGCTCACTGCAACCTCCACCTCCTGGGTTCATGCCATTCTCCTGCCTCAGCCTCCCGAGTAGCTGAGACTACAGGCACCCACCACCACGCCCAGCTAAATTTTTGTATTTTTAGTAGAGACAGGGTTTCACCATGTTAGCCAGGATGGTCTCCATCTCCTGACCTTGTGATCCTCCCGCCTCGGCCTCCTAAACTGTTGGGATTACAGGCGTAAGCCACCGCACAATTTATCATGTTTTTAAGCTCATTAGGAAAAAAAAAAGGGGGAGAAATAGAGAGTTCCATAAACCTTACCCTTGGTTAGTTCTGTTTCTTTCAGGAGTCACTTTAATGAGGCTGTCGAGACTTTGGCCCCTTAAAAACATAGAAAATCAGATCAGTGGTAGATTTAAATCGAATGGTTTCAAGTGTTTGTTAAAACAGAGAAATACTTTTATTATAAAATATTTATTAAAATAATAAAATTAGAGATCATCTCAGAGGGCTGGGGGTTTTCAGTGTTGACTGTGAATATACATATAGGGACCTAACTAAAACTGGAGAGAAATAATGAATAAGAACTTCTAGAAAATGTTTGATGTCCCAGGCCAGGCACTCTTCTTAGTGATTTACATGATTTGTCTAATTTAATACTCACATCAATCCTATGACATAGGAAGTATTATTATTCCAGTTTCATAGAGGGAATAACTGAGACACAGAAACCTTAAGTAATTTTCCCACATGGCTAGCGGTAGCAGAGGTGGGATTTAAAGCTAGGTAATCTGGCTGCAGAATGCCTGTGCCTTACCATGACACCAAATATCTATTGGAACTTAGTAACTGAATTAGATTTGGGAGTGTTGGGAGAGCTCCTCGTGCAATTTCCTCACTTTGAGGATGAGAAACTGAAGCCCAAACAGAAGTGACTAGTTTGAGCACACACAGGTAAGAGGAGCAGAGACAGGCCTAGACCCACAACTATGGGGTCTGGTCTAGTTCTCTTTCCCCTCTACTGTGTCATCCATCCCTTCTGCTTAAGAAAAATAATAAATCAATGAATAAAAATGTCCTGTCCATCCTGGGAAAACAACTTTATTCCTGATTAGTCAAAGAGTAATTGTCTCATTGTATCAGAAATTGGTTGACCAAAATTTTTAACATTTCAGATGTGAGGTAGCAGGGTTACATGGCTTTTCTTGAAGGATCATTGGGTTCAGCATCAGTCAGCTGAAATGATGCTTTAATTATACTTTTAGGCATTGGTTACTATGAAACAAAAAAGGGAGCTTATTAAATCTTACCCTTCAGTACTTTTTTCTGTTCCTGGATTCACTTTGATGAAGTTATTAAGGTCTTTGGAACTTCAAACAAAAAAACAAAAAACATGATAAATAAAAATGGAATTAAATTAATTGATTGTTTTGATTTAAAGGATACATGTACTCAAGATAAATTTTACTACTGAGTTTTGAGATAAATTGATACCAGTCTATGCTCTTAATTTAAAAGACTAAAATTTGTGACCTTCTTACCAATCACTGGTACACTGACATAGTTTCTCATTTACCCCCAAAATAAAACCATATAATTAGAGCAAGACTCCATTAAAAAAAATCAGTTAATGAGTGACATAATAATCTGCTAAAAACTCTCACCTGGTTCCCCTAAGCATTCCATCTAATGCTATAGCTATAACTAAACTGTTTTGTTAATAATTTCCATTTGTAATATCCTTTTTTAAAAAATGGATTTTATACCCATTATTTCATTCATTCCTAACAACTATCAAGTGAAAAAAAACAAATATTATTATTATTTTGGCATGGTGTTTGGCTCTGTCGTCCAGGCTGGAGTGCAGTGGCTGGATCTTGGCTCATTGTAACTTCCACCTCCTGGGTTCAAACGATTCTCCTGTCGCAGCCTCCCAAGTAGCTGGGACTATACGTGCACTCCACCATGCCTGGCTAATTTTTGTATTTTTTATAGAGACGCGGTTTCACTATGTTGGCCAGGCTGGACTTGAACTCCCAACCTCAAGTAATCCGCCCGCCTTGGCCTCCCAAAGTGCTGGGATTACAGGCGTGAGCCACCGTACCCGGCCAAACAAACATTATGATCCTCAGTTTATAACTAAGGAGGCTGAAGCTCAGCATTCAAGGGACTTGTTCAAAGACACCAAGCTGGTAAGTAATGGGGTTCAGCCTTTCTGATCCCAATCCAAAGGTTTTTCAACACATCTTCTTTCCTGAGTGCCACAAATGGATGGGGAAGGGGAAGGAAGAGAGGTAAGACATAGTCCTCACCCTTGGTTACTTCTCTTTACTTCAGGGGTCACTTTGATGAGATTATCGAGGCTCTGGCCCCTTTAAAACATTGAAGAAATGGTAAGATTGACAACATGTAACAATGGTAGACTGACAACAAGAAGATAAAGCTATTTCATTAAAACTCAGAAGCAGTGTAAACACTCATTGAGATCATGCCAAGGAGTTGAAGACTGAAGATTGTGAAAGGTGACTATGCAGAAATATGTAGGGATTTGTACATCTCTGAAATTCATTGAGACTCAGGGAGACATTATTTTAGTCTCAGAGCCATTTGGCCGCTAGCAAGTATTGCACTAGGATTCTCTCTACTTTTATGCACTAAATGCTATAATTTTAGCTTTTACCAGGTGCACAAAACATTTTTGTAACTTAGTCTATATACTTGTTTCATGAAGCATTCCAGAAGGCATACTCTTTATCAACCTCCAACATGTAGAACTTTAAAACCAGCTTTGGAGAATCCATATTCTGTAAAATTGGCATTCATTAGCAGATTTTTCTATCACAAAACTGTATTAAGATTAATACACCAATTTGTTAAAAATCTATGATATGCAACCCAGTAATTGCTTCTGGTACTTATAACTGTGTGTTAGAATTATGAATTTTGACTAGTTGTTTTTGGCAACAAACAATAGGAATATTAAAATCTACAGAGTTCTGAAACATTCTGAAATGTAAGATATATCAACTGTAATATCTTACAGTAATATCAACTGTAATATAAAGCGCAACACTCTGGCTGGGCATGGTGGCTCATTCCTGTAATCCCAGCATTTTGGAAGGCCAAGGTGGGAGGATCGCTTGAGCCCAGGAGATCCAGGCCAGACTGGGCAACATAGCAAGATCCTGTCTCCATAATCTTTTTGTTTTAATTAGCCTGGAATGGTGGTGCACACCTGTGGCTCCAGCTACTCATGTGGCTCATGTGGCTGAGGTGAGAAGATCCCCATGAGCCCAGGCTTTTGAGGCTGCAGTGAGCTGTGATTGCACCACTGCACTCCAGCCTGGGACACAGCAAGACCCTGTCTCAGAAATAAATAAAATAAAATAAAGTTCCACACAGTCATCAAAAACATTTTAGTAGTTTCTTGTTACTCTTTAGTATACCTCGGTTTCTGATCTTAGTGGAATTTTGCTTTTCTCCCTGCATCTACATGTGTTTTCTGCATACCAGTAGCAGCAGTAAATGCTGCTCTGATCTACAGAGGATGCCACATAGGGAAAAGAACATCCACAGGAAGGCCCTTTTGCACTGCATCTCCATACTCTGTGACCCTATTAAGGCCATGTCCAAAAGCCCCAAGGTTTTGTCTATACAACATCAAAGATACAGATATTTGGAAGCAACTAGATGCTGATTCAAGTCTTTTATTTGTATCCAGATGTCTGAGAATGTGATATACAGACTCAAAGTAGCAATAATTACTTTGAACCTTTGTCATGCAAATAATGAAACAATTAGCCCCACAGAAGCAATCACTCTACTCCAGATTACTCCTTGTTGATTTCTGCCTAAATGAAGTATGTGGGATTTGAAGGCCAGTGACTGAGAAAAATAAAATTCCTGGGATGCTATTTCCAGACTTGTGTATTCAAAAAAATAACAAAACGGTAAGCATTACAACCCTCCCTTTGTGTTGGTTGTGGGGTTTGCTTTAACTATATTTTTGGGACTTGATCTCTTTAAATTTTAAATAAAGCACATGATAAAATAAGGTTATTTAAATCTCATAGTTCATAAAGTCCATAAGGACTATGCATACGCTCGCACACACAGGTAAATACACATCCATGTACATATGCACTCATATACACAAAAAAGCACATGTGTATATTTACACATATGCTCATGAAAACACAAGCATCGTGCATACGTATGCAATCACACATGTACAATGTACACACATGCAATGCACACACTCATGTACATGGGAAATTACATATGCATATAGACACATACATGTAGACATGCACATGAATGCACACATGCCCAAAAACATTTGTATGCATGCATACACACATAAGCATAGGCATGCCCACATATACACACACCAACATATGAAGAAAAATAAGTCCTGATTGGAAATATTATTATTTTTTCAGACAGAGTCTCACTCTGTCGTCCAGGCTGGAGTGATGGTGGCACCATCTCAGCTCACTGAAACCTCTGCCTTCCAGGTTCAAGCGATTCTCCTGCCTCAGCCTCCCGAGTAGTTGGGACGCCCAGCTAATTTTTTGTATTTTTAATAGAGACAGGGTTTCGCTGTGTTAGCCAGGATGGTCTCGATCCCCTGACCTCATGATCCACCCGCCTCGGCCTCCCAAAGTGCTGGGATTACAGGCTTGAGCCACCGTGCTCGGCTTGGAAATATTATTTTTAATAAAAATTAGAAAAGGAACATGGATTTTTCCTGGCAAGTAGAAATTAAATATTTGAACACTAAATTATGATGAAAATATAATTCACCTGAATCTTTATTGTTGCAACAACTACTTGTATCTACTATGTGCCTGGCATGAGAATCTTATGATCCCTCTTTTGTAAATGAGTAAATTGAGGCACAGGGAGATAGTCAGCAAGTGATAGAGGCAGAATTCGAATCTAGGATTTTTGGATTCCCTGCTTGCACTGACTACCTCAGGTTACCTCCCTGAACCACCCAGGTACTGAAGGAAATCAATGTTTTCTTCTCCTTCTATGGGTTGCAAGCTTGTGCAAGGCTTGAATTCATTGGGTCGCGGTGCCTCTGACCATGCCACACCTACACAAACAGGGCAGGCATGATAGTGTGCACACCAGCTTTTCAACTAACTGAGCCTTTGCCCTCCCAACTGGGCCTGCAGGCATCCATGACACATGTTAGAATCAACAAATAATATTATGAACTGAGATAACTGAATGGAAAGGAATTCAAGGGAAACTACATGCAATCGTTTGTTACTGTTTCCAGCAACATGCCAACAAATTCAGTTTCAAAAATATTCCATCTGCCTTATAAGAAATAAAAAGCAAGAAGACATAAGCTCTCCAGACTTACTTGACAACTCATGGGTAAGAACAAAGCACACTTTGTTAAGCTCTTCATCTTTAAATACACACCACACTACATGCACATACACACACTACACACAAATATCCCACACACACGCATGTAGATCATACATTTACACATCCACACATGCATTTATACATACGCACACACACTTATACACACACGCATTTATACACACATGCACTTAAATCCACATAATACTGATACACATGCACATACACTCACATACACTACTTACATCTACATACATATGCACTTACATATACATACATGCACTTATATATAAACGCACTACTTATATATTCACACACATACACTAATACATGTACTCACACTAGCATACAAAGAAATAAATCATTTAGTTCAGTAGAGAAGGTCAGCCCAAATTCCCATTTAATTTCTCAAAATTATTTGATAACAAACTTTGCCCAAGAATAAAATGCAGGAGATTTAGGTGTATCACTTGCACAGAATTACTTACTATGAAGTGTTTAGAGAAAAAAGAGCTCAGTTTGTTTTGGCCTGAATTCCAATTTACTGTCCTGAATACCAACACTCAGAATTCTAACGTGCTTCTAAATGCCAAATAAAGGGGAGGGGGGAACTTTAAATGTCTTACCTCCTAATATTTTTATTTGTTTCAGGATCCACTTTAATAATCCCATCAAGGTCTTGTTTTCTTTGAAAAAGGAAATTAATTTTAATGAATGATGTTAAAATATAGCACTAATCAGATGAATAATGGCTGGAAAAATTAAGAAGTGGTAAATATACAAGTTTTCTATATCAATGTAAATTTTTAAAGCTCTAAAAGAAAATGAAAATATTCTCTTACAACTTGAGCTGAAGACCATTTAATGTTGCTTATTTGTTAGTAATAAATCTGATTTTTTGTTTTGTTCTCAGAATACGTAAGTATATATGAAACTTGTTATTTAACAAAATCAACTTTGCCTTCAGATACATCTTGTTAGAACACTCCAAGCAGGCAGCATTGAAATAACATTAAGTTAGATTAAGTTCTACACTGGACCCAGACAGTGTAAATTTCTACTCAACAAACTGGATACAATTGCCTATTCTGTTTTAAGTAGTAAGAATAATGTTGAGAATCATAATTTCATAATAACAAGAATTTAACAATATTAACTAAAAGAATAAGAATGCATGCTTTCATATAAACTCAGCTATCTACCTAGCCCAAACCCTTTTAAATATCATTTCCTTCAGAGTAGATCATGGTGAGCAAAAAAGGGCAAGAAAAAACAGCTCACGTAGTAGAAAAACTAATGATTCACTCCCCAGGGGGACACAGGCCACCCCATTAAAATACTTTGATATCATAAAAGGCAGCAGCAGAATCTAAAAGGGACAGGAGGGGAAGGCAGAAGCACTGCGATTGGGTGCCACTGCCATGTCAACACAGCTCTGAATAGGAGAAAAAGTGGTGGGAGGTCCTCACTCCCCCTGTGTGTGCCAGCCCAGCCTCGCCTGGGCTGTCTCCTGAGACCACCACCCTTAGAGGAGCTGAATTACCAGAGCTCCAATGATGGCTCACTCTTGGCCATCTCTGTCATTTTGGAAATACACTTTGAAAATTTTGTCAAGACTGTGCATTCTTTAGGCACAAAGAAATTCAATTCAGTCACTTACTCTGAAGACAAATCAAAGCTCAAAATCTGGGCAAAAAGGCAGTTTACTATCAAACATTAAGACAATGCTCCAAAAGTTAGTGGTTTTATTGGGGACAAGGAGGGATGGTCGTGTGGCCTATCTTTATTGTCTAATTCCATGCTAATAAAACACGATTATGAAGCTAAAAAGCCAAATTATTTTATCTTCTGATGGACACTTAACAGAAACCATAATTAAAGACATTAATTATTTTTACCCGGTGGTATTTTCATGTCCTTTGGGATTTACTTTGGTAGCATTATCAAGGTCTTCACTTCTTTAAAAAAAAAAGTTTATATCAGTTTCAAAACATTCCCATAATATTAGACACATACATCTTCTGTATTCCCAATGATTAATTCAAGCTTTTGGAGAAAATTATTATACTGACATTAAATTGGCTTTTGGTATAAAAATTGCCAATCAATAACATAGTTTAATTAATCCTTAGGATTTTATTGGGCTATATGTAAATGTAAATTTAGATCGAATATACTGTAGATTCTTTGAAGTGAAGATCAGGGCACCAGGGATTAGACACAGAAGAGAGAAGCCAAACAAAGATGTGGTGCCCTCAATATCACATAATTAATATGAGAGAAAATAACCAATATTTAGAGACATCTGTTCAGTTCTCACCTTCTGCTCATTTTATTCATCCTGGCATTCACTTTAACAACAGATTCGAGATTTTGTCTTCTTTGGAAAAAACACCAAAACTTGTCAGTTAGGTTACAGTACAATTTTCTCTGAAATCTGTATAATCAAGAATGTCCCTGAATGTGGTGTCAGGTGTTTTCAGGACCAAATGACCAAAAAGAGCTTTGATGTAATTATCCTTAACTTACCTTTAGTAATTTCCACAATAGCATTTCATTTAAATGTGTCTAAATCAGTTTAGAAAGGCTTCTCAATGTGGCTCTCGCTGTGCAATTTTGTCCTTTATATTTCTTAATTTAAATTAAAATTTGACTCATCTCTTAATTATTTAAGAAAATACGGAATAAGAGATTATGTAGCAGGTTTTCCTGCACCTACTTCAATGTAACTCAAATCAGAGGTCCTATGAAACAGCACTCAACATATTCCTTTTGCCTACTAGGTCTGACGGGTCAAAGCAGTACAAGAGTTCACTGCCACAAAGGAAAGCATAACACTCCCATTCCTAATGAGGTAAAAAAGCTAACCTGAATAAAAAGAGCTCCATCAAGGTAGGAGATTGACTTACCCTTTCTCATTTTTGTCAGTCCTTTGATTAACTTTAATCGGACTTCCAAGGCTTTGGATTCTTTACAACATTGGGGGAAAAGAAAGGGAAAGAGAGAGTGAGGCAAGAGCAACTCAGTGATATATTCAGACTCTCGTAATGACAACAGCAGATTTCCCACAAGAGAATCTCATAAGATACAATCAGTGCCTAAAGGATCAGAAGTCCTTGGAAATAC
The DNA here is from genome assembly GCF_028858775.2 of Pan troglodytes. NCBI lineage: Eukaryota > Metazoa > Chordata > Mammalia > Primates > Hominidae > Pan > Pan troglodytes. The sequence continues at coordinate 83,279,832 of NC_072412.2, read as the reverse complement.
TGAATTCAGGTGGCTCTATCCATCATGCAAAATGCACAAGCAGCAGCCTGAGACTAAGATACCAACCATTACTCAGTTATGATGGAGTCAACTTAAAAGTTTTAACCAAGGCTTTTGCTTTCTTGGAGGTGGGTTGGTGGGAGGCTAATTTTAATACGTATATTGAGATACTGTCTTATTTAAGCATGAAAATCATTTACATCAGGAGTAGAAATCAATTGATCAATATTTTAAGTCTAAATACTTTGAGAATTCAGACAAGTCATTTCTCTTAAAAAGTTAGCAGATGTGTTTAAAGGGTCTGAAGTCACCTTGGTAAAGTCAAAATAACTGTTATGGTCCCAGCACTTTATATAAATGAAATAAAACTTTCACATGCTAATGATTAAAAATTATTAGCGAATATGAAAGCTAATCTCTTTAAATTCCCCCAAGCTTCCAAGTATTATGCTTTGCCATTTTCATCTCTCTGATTTCTCTGTGATAAGACTGTTGACATTTTAAGTTATTTCAATGTGAGAAAGAAGGAAGGGAAGAAGAAAAAAGAACTAGGACTTTTTCCCTACCATGCAGACAAGATCAGTTATTCCTGCACCAAAACTCAGTTGTTATCAAATTATCCCAGATTATAAATCTTTTTCCTAGCCCACAAAATGATCTACTTAAGATGCACATCCTACTTGTCCTTTTGTCTACCACTTTTGCAGAACTCTCCAAACTGTTTTTGAAAAATATCTGGAACCTCATCTATTCCTAGAAAGCTCATATAGCCATGTACAAAAAAAAAAAAAGAGAGACTGTTTTTCAACTTCATCTATTCCACATTTTAAAAAAAATCGTCTATAATATGTTGGCATGTTTACATTATAATCATATGTTATTAACAAGCCTGTGTGATGGTTACTGCCAATGCTTTTCATCATGTAGACTTTGTTAAGTGTTCTACATCATAAAGGGTTAAGGATGCATCGCCAAGATTGGTTTGGAAAGCTAGAATGCCATTCTGGGCATAGATTGGCACAGATAAATGGTTTTTAAAAATAACTGTGACAATAGAAATAATTCTCATATTAGAAAGGCAAATTTCATGACTAACCAAATACAAAGTAAACAGCCAATCTGGAAGGCAAAAATAGTAGAGATCTCATAAATCCTTGCCCTTTGTCATTCTTGACTATTCTGGGATTTTCTCTAGTGAAATGGTCACGGCTTTGGTTTCTTTCAACAAGAAAAATAATATCAGTCATGTAAGTCAATTATCTAGTATATCAGTCAGGCTAGAACTATAAGGCAACCTCTTAAATGCTATCAGTTCAGTTACTAATCATCAATTAACCCATTTTATGATTTAAAATAAATAAAAGCATAGCTTTTCATTTAAAGGTATTTACAAATACGTATGAAGAGATATACATATGAAATGACCCAACTAAGATTCCAACTGAGAAGTGCCTTTATACACTCTAAAGACTTCAGTGGTGGCCGGGCGTGGTGGCTCATGCATGTAATCCTAACACTTGGGAAGGCCTAGGTGGGCAGATCACGTGAGGTCAGGAGTTCAAGACCAGCCTGGCCAACATGGTAAAACACCATCTCTACTAAAAATACAAAAATTAGCTGGACGTGGTGGCGGGCACTTGTAATCCCAGCTACTCGGAAGGCTGGGGCAAAAGAATCACTTGAACCCGGGAGGCGGTGGCTGCAGTGAGCCAAGGTAGGGCCTCAGAGCAAGACTCTGTCTTAAAAGAAAAAGAGAGAAAGAGACTTCAGTGGTGAGGGGCTATGCTCCCAGCACCTAAATGCCTTAATATAAATGTATTTAGTTCATAAACCAACCTATTCTCCACAACAGCTAGTTGTGTTTCTTTCCATTTTAGATATGAAGGGGAACTGGGAGATCATCTAGGTCATATCCTTCATTTTATGGAATGAGGAAACAGAGCTCTCCAGAAATTACACAACTTGCCCAGGGTCACCCAGATTGATGTTGGTGGCAAAACCAGCACCAAGATACACACTATCCCTGGACCCCAGTCTAAGGCTTATTCCACCAGCCTGCCTGACCCTTGTACTAAGCAGGAGGTCTCCTCCAGAAAATAGTACACCATCTGGGACTCAATCAAAATGGTCTGTCTTAATAAAATCTTACCCTTTGCCATCTTTATCTGTCCGGGTACTCATATAGATGAGGCTTTCAAGGCTTTTGGCTCTGAAAACACAAAGAAATTCACATAAAAGGCTGCATACTGAAATGAAATTGTGTGGTATCTTGAAAGGTCAAATGCAATAAACATTCTCCATGAATTGCTCATTTACTCTTATTGAATGGAAGAGCAGAAATCCTTCTGGGTAATTATGTCTGAACTAAATGTACAATGCTGAGAGCACTACCCCATCTGCCAGTACATTTCCATGCCAGAGGATACAACCCCCTTGCAGCTAATGTCTGAAGGAATAAGACGAGCAATCTGCAAAGTAAGATTTTCATATTTGAGACAGATGCACTTACCTTTTCTCTCTTTCTTCTACCTTTGGATTTGCTCTGAAGAGACCATCAAGACCTTGATTCCTTTAAATGTATTGATTTTAAAAAGCCTCATCAGTGATAATGACCAATGCTTAACTCTATAAGAACATAGACCAGTTTACATCTAAGACAGGAAACAGAAGCTTGTTGGGGAAGATGAGCTACAATTCTTGAAACAGGTATATTCATAGACTCAAATTTTAAATTGTAGTGGGCCTTAGAGAAAACAAAATAAAAGATATAAACTGGGGATCTGTCAACCACAATAGGTCTATAGAGGTGTTACTTGGATTCATGGAGCATTTCTACCCTTTTAGCTTTCAAGCGTGAGCTTTAAAGTGAGCCCATGTTACAATGATGGTCAGGACACACAGAAACCTGAATTTTCAGGCTAGGTGTAGTGGCTTATGCCTGTAATCCCAGTACTTTGGGAGGCCAAGGTGGAAGGATCACCTGATCCCAGGAGCCCGAGACCAACCTGGGCAACATGGTCTGACCCCATCTCTACAAAAAATTAAAACTTAGCCAGGCATGGTGGTGGTGCCTGTAGTCCCAGCTACTTGGGAGGTTGAGGTGGGAAGATTGCTTGAGTCCAGGAAATGGAGGCTGCAGTGAGCTGTGATTGTATCACTGCACTCCAGCCTGGGCGACAGAGCGAGACCCTGTCTCTAAAACGAATGAACAAACAAACAACAAAACTGGATTTTCAGGATCTCCTGAGAATGCCCTGCTGTCCTGCAACACTAGACTCAGTGGAGACCCTCAGCTGGAGCTGAGCTGAGAAGCAGCTGTGTGCTCAGACAGGGCATTTGCTCTCCTTTTGGCCGCAGTTATCACAGTCAGTCTCCTCACCCACTCACACCTGCCTGGTCTCAGCGGGCCGTGGAGTCTGTGACTCCTGATCTAAAACCTCCTCTCCTTGTAAATGAGGAAACTGAAGAGCAGCAGATTAAGTGATTATTATTGCCAGAACAGGATAGGAAAAACACATCTCGGGATCCTCTGATCAATGAATTCATTTGGCATTTCCCTGTTTTCTCCTTCTCTTTGATCACTGTTTAGTGGGTTAGTATGCAAAGTAATAGAGAGCTTGCTTACATTATACTTACCACAAACACAAGCCTTGATTATTCATTTTTCTCTCTTGGCATATTTCAAGCTATACAATTATAAATGATTCAAAACAAGAAGATACAGCCTGGGCAACATAGTGAGACCCCATCTCTACAAAAAATTAAAAATTAGCCACACGTGGTGGCACAGGCCTGTAGTCCCAGCTACTTGGGAGGCTGAGGCAAGAGGATGGCTAGCGGCCAGAAGGTCAAGGCTGCAGTGAGTTATGATTGCACCACTGCACTCCAGCCTGGGTAAGAGAGTAAGACTCTGTCTCAAAAAATAATAATAAACAATATAACATTAACTATGATAATAAAATGTTTTTTGTAATGGTTAAACTAAAATTATTCCATGATCAAACCAAATTCTGTTTACATTTTAGTTAATTAATATTTCAGGAAGAGAAAAGTGGTTATTTATATAACTGCCTTAATAAACAAATGGCGTACGAAAATCAAGAACACTTTCATATTAGTATCTTCAGACTTTAATAACCATTCATCATAACAATGAAATGATGATGATTGCTGCAAGCTTTTGTTCAAGATTTGTAGGATATTTTTGACTACCCTGGTATGTGGGTCCTCACGCTCAAAGACTGGAAAGGCATAAAAAGTCACAATATGCAACTCAGTAATAAAAAATAAACATTTAAAAATCTTACCTATTCAAGCTTTTGTTCATTTTGATGAGATTATCCAATTCTTCACTTTGGGAAGAGAAAAAAATGTTTAACATTAGTAAAAAGCTTGCCCAGGGTCAAAGGGTAAATTTGCCTTAAAATGACAGTTCTCTGAAATACAACACATCCCACTTTTATCATCTGCGAAAATCCTGATGATCCTCAAAGCTCGCATCCAACACCACTTTCTCCAGAACGCCTTTCCTAGTCCTCTAACTGAATAGAGTCCTCTACATTTTTGGAGCCCTTGCAGCATTTGTTTTTTCTGCACCTGCTTTATGACAGTTCTGTGACTATACTTTGAGTTATAGCCATTGCACACTGGTCTCATGTTAATGCTCCTACCTCAGCACAGGCACACATATGCACACCACTTAAAACTTAGAACTGTATTTTACATCAGACACACTTCTGTGTTTTAATACAGTGTCTTTCATACAGTAGATACTTAATACCCACTTTTAATTGAGTCCACACATAGGTACATTGATTAATTATAGCATTGTGCAATGTACTTGCACACGTAGCTTCTAGAAAACATTTGTTCATCAGTAAGTCTGGCTTCCTTCTTGAGCTCTGCTACTTCATTTCCAGGTCAGCTAAATTTGCTAGCCTGTTTCCACATTTGACAACTGCAAAGCCTTTTCTGGCTGCTGCTTCAGGAGCAACCTATTTAAATTCTTAGGTTCAGGAATTCTATTTAAACCACATGGGTTCAACTTTCTCCCCTAAGCGGGCAGCCTAGGTGAGGTGGAGTGGGGGTTTCACCACAGTGCTATTGGTTTCTTCCTCTAGTTCCCTGTCACAGCATGTCCTTTCTCCAACTTTTCTATTCATGACCTACCCCCGACCACACACACACACACACACACACACACACCTTGCCCCACCTCTCTTGCCTTCCTCAGCAAGTTTTTCTGTTCACAAATCAGTAGTTACGCATTCAAGTTTCCTTGTTAAGGACACATGGAGTACGATCCAGGACTCATCACTTATTCATTGGTGAATCTGGGTGAGTTACCTAACCTTCTGTGGACTTAATTTTCCCATTTGTAAAATGAGAATACTAATCATACCCACCTCAGAAAAGATTCATAAGCTCATGAATATAAAGTATTTAGCACAATGCCTAACAAGTCATAAATTCCTGATTAATTGGGGCCATTATAATAAATAATGCCCTGTCATTACTAAATTTTTTGTTTAATAAATGCTTGCTATACTTTTTTTTTTTTTAAGACAGAGTTTCACTCTTGTTGCCCAAACTGGAGTTCAATGGCATGATCTTGGCTCACTGCAACCTCCGCCTCCCAGGTTCAAGCAATTCTCCTGCCTCAGCCTCCCAAGTAGCTGGGACTAAAGGTGTGCACCACCATGCCCAGCTAATTTTTGTAGTTTTAGTAGAGATGGGGTTTCACCATGTTGGCCAAGCTGGTCTTGAACTCCTTACCTCAGGTGATCTGCCCACCTCAGCCTCCCAAAGTGCTGGGATTACAGGTGTGAGCCACCACGCCCAACCTAGTAAATGCTTGCTATACTTATTTTTTAATTGCACTTAGAAACACCAAGACTTCGACTTAGCCTTTAGAGAGATGCAATTGCTAAGTCACTTATGTGCTTGAAGATGCCTGGCACGATGACACTATAGCAAGAATAGCTGCTGAGGGTAGTCCTCTTAGAGACCCTAAATTAACAGCCAGTACATAGGTGAATCCTGTCAAGTAGTTTTAGGTATCAATGGTAGAATTGTTGCCTGAGAATAAATACTGAAATACAAAAGTTGCTGCCTCTAACAACAACAAAAAAAATTAATGCTCTATCCTTGTGTGTGACAAACACTACCCAGTCCCTTGACACAGTAACCCATTACTGTTTCTTGCTTGATATTCTACCCACTAACTCTGAGACTAACAATCTGTTCATGTCCCCAAGGGAAAGAGCAAACCCACGAGTCCTATAAATTTTAGCCCCAGGCTTTCCTGACTGGCATGAGTCACAATGATGAGATTATCAGGATTTGGAGTTGCTTTATCCCAAGAAAATTAGCATAAATCATGAGAAGACACTCTGTGGCAAATTAAATAAAATGGATACTGTATTCCAAATAAAAAACTTAAGCTTTCAAAATGACTTTAAATTGATGAAAGCTTTGGATATTAAGTTTCACCATTGCATTTGTAACAAATTAAATGTTCTTAATCCGATAGCAGTAACATTCCATTTCACAAAGAGCAGCTCGGATAACTAAAGCCATTTCTACTCCCTGTGGATGGTCCAAAGAAACAATACTCTATGATGACTACCATGAACATTTTTCCTGATCCCTGTCAAGCAGCATCTTCTCTCTGTGATAAATGTACCTGGCTGTGGAATTTGAGCATTATGGCTAGGGAGCAGGGACAGGAAAGTTAAACTAACTGCCTCTCTGACAGTTTTTATTTGATTTACACCAAACCATAATTTCCCTTCAGAGTCACTCACTTATCTGTTTCTCAGATATCCCGATCACCCACCAAACCACTGTCTAATCCCTACTGGAAACAAAATATTACCTGCAACAGAAATAAATCAATAAAATTAGAGATCTAGACACTTCAATGAGGGAAGACGTGGAAATGAAACATTCGGGACAATTTCTATAGACTCTGTCTGGATTCAGAGCTCCTATTTTGTTTATGAATTTGCACAGAAAAGCCAAGTGTCATATTTTCTTCTCTTCAATTCTTTTGACAGAGACTGCAATCTCTAACAACACTCTTAGCATTACTAAAATCTATTAAACAAGGAATATTTTTGAGAGCTTTGGACTTAAACAATGGAATATTATGATTTTACCACAATCTATTAAACACTGTGTACAAAGCATCATGTCACACACTGTAAATGGCAAATAAGACAAAATATCTGCCCTGAGAGACTATAGAGATGATAGAGAAGGTAACACACTTATGCAAATAACAGGAAACAAAACTGAGTATGATTCGGTCTTATAAAATATGAATAGTGCAACTCTAAGTGCTAATAGAGGCAGAAGTCACATCTCACTGGATCACTCAGGGAAGATAACAGAGAAGGTGCCACTTGATCCAGATCTTGAACAATGGGCAGGGCTTGGATGGATTGGCATGGTGGCTTGAGGCTGGAAAAGGCTACCATGTGGTATAAACAAAGCCAGAGTATTTGGAAACTACAGACAGAAAATGGTTTCCCTTGATATGAACGTAGGATAAATATAGGAGTGAAAACAGAAATAACTGGAATGTGAGGCTGGAGCCAGGTTGGCAAGGGCTTTGAATGAGGTTATATGCCATTGAATGGGCAATGTGGATCTGGTTCAGTGACTGAGCAGAATCTTTGGAAAAATTCTGGAATTGGTGGGTGATAATAGTTTAGTGGAAGGAAAGCCTGAAGAGTGTAAGTAAAGCTGAATAACTACTCTAACAATCTGTGAAGGAGTCAATGAGGTTTTAAACTAGGGGAAATCCATGTACACATGAGGGACATTTTAGATGTTTAATTCGTGCATGCATGATACTACTTAAGGGGAAGGAGAAGGAAGAATCCAGAATTATTCCAGAAAGGTGAGTCTGCAGGAATTCAAGAACAGAGAAGTGAGGAACAGCACATTTGGGAAGGAATTTGGATATGACCTTGGACATCCTGAGGGGTGGTGCTAGGAGATGAGTGGAGATCTGGACCAGCAACATAAATACAAGACTGGATATTTGGAATGAGGCTTGACAGCTGAGGTCACTGGGAGAGTAAAATTGCCAGAAAAAGCAGCAGAGTTGGAAGAGTGTCCATAAATGTCGGCACCATCCACTATTCAGGAATACTTATCTGGAGAAACTGATGCTTTCTTATTTTAAATTATATACGATATACAGCACTAGGATTTTGTTCATATTTGGAACTTTTAAAGGTGTGGTTAAGCATTTTTGAAACACCAGGGAAGATAAAACCCAAGCTCAAAAGCTCTGAGATCTCACCCTTTGTCACTTCTCTGAAGTGAAGTGGCCACTTTGACGATGTTATCAAGATCCTGACTCCTTCAAACAATGAAAAATAAATACAGGTCAATGATAGTCAAGCTATTTTTGAAGGAGCTAAAATTTCTCATTTGTTTTCAGTAAATAAAGTAAATAGTCTAGGTGGTGTTCAGGAATTACTGAGTTTAACAGAATGACAAAATGGTTCTATTATGTCAGCTCATGGCACACAGAGACACACACATCCCCCACTGACACACACACACACACACACACACACACACACACACTCCCCTCTGTTATTCCACCTGGGTGTTGGCTCTGCCATCTAGTGCTCACTGAAATAACTACATTTTCTCCTGAAGACTTGTATTGCCAGCTCCCAGGTTCTATGTTAAAAAAAGGACATAGAAAACAAAATCCATTTAACTGACAAGTAAACACAGAAGTGAGTTCAAAAGGTTTTCTACCAGAACCAAGCAGCATTAAGCAACAGATACAATTAATTAATTAATTATTCCTTTTCACCCTAAAGGGGTGAAAATGTTTGTCTTCTCAGACTCTAGAATAGGTGGAAGCACCTGAGCACACAGAGGGCTCATGTATTCCAAATCAGATCAATGCCAATATCCCTGGATCATAAAAGGAACAATTAGGAAAATTCTTATAGTAATTAAGAACTGTGGGCTGGGTGTGGTGGTTCACACCTGTAATCCCAGAACTTTGGGAGGCCAAGGAAGGAGGATCCCTTGAGGCCAGAAGTTTAAGATTAGCCTGGGCAACAAAGGGAGATCCCCATCTCCACATACAAATTTCTTTTTAAATTAGCTGGGTGTGGTGGCCTGTGCGCATAGTCCCAACTACTCAGGAGGCTAAGGCAGGAGGATCTCCTGAGCCCAGGAGTTTGAGGCTGCAGTGAGCTATAAGTTCTCTGCTGCACTCCAGCCTGGGTGACACAGCAAGATCCTGTCAAAAAAAAAAAAAAAAAAAAAAAAGAAGAAGAAGAAGAAGAAAAGAAAAGAACTCAGTATCTCATAGAAGGTTAATAAGGTTCCATGAAGAAAGGATTTTGTAGCCAAGTAAGTTGGGAAATGTAACCGACTTTTGCTGATTTGGAATACACATAAGCACACTAAAGATTCTGAAAAGTTCTGTGGCAGAAAACTCTATTAAACTGTGTTTCCTAAATGTAGTGAAACACTGAACTCTTCTTTTGCAGAACATGCATTGACATCCTGTGGCACATAGAACACAGGTTGGGGAATGCCAAGAGTGGTGCTGTAAGCTCCTCAGAACAAGGGAAACATGACTTTCTCCAAAGAAGAGAATCCATGTGATGTGTCTTTTAGAATGGCACTCTTCTGAAAGTCAAACGGGGATAATATAAAAAATGAAAAGTATATAAGTTTTAAACTTCAAAGTAATTTTTTCAGTCATAAAAATCTTTTGACTGAAAAATTATCATATTGATAGACTTATAAAATTGCACTGTTTAAAAACTATTTTCAAAAAGTAATTTTTTTCCTTAGAAAAGGGAGAAAAAGAAGACACATTCAGAACAAATGCTAGACTAAATAGGATGTGCAAGACAACAAGCGTAAATTAGAAGTGTAAATCGGGAGACCAGACATTTGGGGAATGCCACCTTACCCTCCCCACCGACGACATTTGGTGAATGTCCCTTAACAAATGGCATCAATGTGCTTCTTCCTGATGCTGCAGGATTTTGTAGCACAAGTTCAACTGAACAACTGTATTTCCACCTCTTTATTTATACATCCACACCAACTATATCATAGACCTCAGAGCAGGTCCTGGGAATAAAGAGGTGAGCAAGCTTTCCTGCCTTTAGTGGGTTTGATCTTATCCTGTTACCTTGTTCACACCATTTTGGTAGTTTTCTTAATGGAAAGTTTGGGATAGAATTAAAAGGAACAAAATTCTGAAAGTGCCTACAAAAACATTTATTACTATTTTGGAGTCAGTTGGAAAACTGATTTTGTCTACCTTATTATTAATTGCCTTGCATTTTTTAATGTGCTGAGAAAGCATACTTTATCATTACTACAGTTATGTAGATATAAATAGAAATCAGTGTACCTTATATTTCTTTCAGCAGATCTGTTGGTTTCTGTATATACACCTGGTTTAGGTGGATGTATCTGCCTATATTTTCAAAGTTAAAAGATTATATCAGTCAGAAAAGAAAACACTTTTTTTGATAAATTGAAATTTATTTTAAAAAATGTATGTACAAAAAGATCAGTGTTTGTTGGAACCATAACACTACCTGAGATAACAAACTTAAATTCTTTGGGTAGGCGGGAACTCCAGTATACTGAGTTTGTAATTTAATCTATCTTTATTGCATATTTGTAAACCACTGGATCTATCTAGACTTATAAGTTCTAAATATGTTTATGTTGTTTTTTGTTCTCCATCAATAAAGCATTTTCATACTTATCTCTATCAGATAATGATATAACATTTTAAAATATTAATTTTTGTTATGGGCATCAAAGGGATTTTTTTCTTAAAGAATTATCCCATTTGAATACTATCAAGAAATATATTTGTTCATAAAAGGTGGGAAGAAGAGTCTATGTTTCAAGTACACCTACAACATTGGGAATGACCATACTAAGCTGACAGAATTAAATTTTATTATGTTCGGTTCTGGCACAATTTAAGACTTTTCTCTACTCTTTTTTCAAGTATCTGGTTGACCTACTTATACATTCCTACTTGTTCTCAAGAAGCTATATTCGACTATTTTTTGTACTCCTGAGGACATGTGTTAATTACATAGGAAACACTTCCATTTCATATTCTTTCATTAAAATCATCTTGCTGTGATTAAAGTAGTCAGGACTTTAAAAAAACATGCAAGTTGTCCCAATTTTATTTTTTAGATCATTGGTAGAATAAAGAAATTTGAGTAGTAAGTTCCTGTGAAATTTAGCTTCCTTTAAATTTAAACAAGCTTGTAGCTCTAGTGATGCTGATTTTAGATTAGAATATCGGTGGTACTAAGGCCAATTAATTTTAGCCCCTTAAAACAATTCTATTCAAATTGGGATTTAATTGCTCAATACTAGAAGAGTTAGAGGAAAAATAATGTAAGATTAAAAAGCTTGAGAAGATATTTTTAAGAGATCATTATAACCATCATACAAACAAAAAGTTATAAATCTGATCTATATTTTTAATTAGTTCAGTGAAGAAATATTCTCTTGACTCAATTTAAAAAATTATGCTCTCATCCTATGGACAAAATTTCAAAGATCCTGTGCAGTTTCACTGAACAGAAATTCAAACCTGGAGTTTTAACACCTATTGCTACATAGTCCTGCTGCCCAGTCAAAACTTTGTAACTGAAGTTACTCTCTTAATGAAGAATATTTCTATAATTGTGTCTACTAAAAAGTAGTTCTATGGTTGTGTCTTATTAAAGAATAGTTTCATAATTGTGTCTTACGTGGTGTCAAAAAAATCACCATCAAAGAGCAAAAATACAAAAGAAGCAACAGTAGGCAATCAAGCAGATGTAATGTAGTCAATCTTCGTTGAGTTACTATTTTTTAATCTCACAATAATAATGGAAATGTGGGGTGTACATCTTGAAAAATTGTTCAAGATATATTAAACAGTTTAAATGTAACACATGGGAAGAGTTCAGATCTCTGAATTTGTTTCCAAGTATTAATTATAGAGTGACAGAGATTCAAAGCTGAGAAGCAAGTCTATTTTTCCTGATTCAGAGACAAGTCAATTAGAACATCTTTCAAAATTTGTGATAGTTTTGAAATAAATTACAAATCCCTTCAGTAAAAAAAGATTAAAGAACTACTCAAAGGTATTTGTAACATAAGCAAGGATTTGAGTGGTAACACAAAGTTTCAAGAACATCGTTCATCAGAATCTGTATCTCTTAGTGGGAAACTTAACTTGGAACAAACATGAACAAAAAATACATTTTTAATATGGTTTATATGTATATTATATGTAATACATGTCAAATACATATATGTATTTATATTTGTATATTAGGAGCAAATATATAAAAAGTCTGTGTACAAACACTTTCTGAACATGAATATTGTTCCATTTTTATCTTGAAGGCATATTTTCTTAAGACAAGTTAGCCATTAGTATTCAAAGACAAACATAAATAAACATATGTGTTGGGAAATAAAATTAGAAAAAGTTCTACAGGCGCTTCTTTAGGGAATGTGCACACAAAACATTCATGCTTTGCCCACAGCGGGTCACAGTCCATTTACTTTCATTTCCCTTGAACTTCATTTTGTCAAGAAATTCTGGACTACTAGGTCTTACCTATTATCCTGTCTCAGCTGGTTAGGAGAAGAAACAGGAGAACTGGGCTTTGGAGGTATTGGAGGGTGAACACCTGGTTCCCTTTAAAACAGAAAACAGCAATTCATTTCACCATGGAAACATGGTAAATTTTAGCATCTATTAACTGAATGCATTTATTGCCTACATAAAAATATCCATTGCATCTTACAACCCCTATGTGTGAGGTACCTGAAAGGTCAGAATCCATGGAGCACTAAACTTTAAAGAAGTCAAATATTGAAAATATGTGTATTTTTAAAGTTTATTTAATCAGGTTCTTGAAAACCCGATCCTCTTTTACTATAGTTTGGACTATACTATGTTCTTTAAATAACTCAATATTTTGCTAGTATATCTAGCTCTAGTCATGGCATTTCAGGTCAGCAGTGCATGAGAACTGTAAATGGTCCTTGGGTACTAATATATAAGCTTCTTTGGGGATTATGTCAACTATCAGGCTGCTATGGAAACAGCAAGAAAAGGCTTTAATTTCAGAGACCTCAAGGTAGCATTGATTTGAAGCTCTTAACTAAATCTGACTTAAATATTGTCAGCACAGGCCACTTTGATGCTGACAAAGCATATATACAATCTACCGTCAGCCTAAACTTTCCAATGAAGCACCGCGGCAGTCTCTGAGTTGGCAGGACTTAATGAGGTAGGAACTGGAGATGGGCAATTATGTGCACATTTTGGATGGAGTCAGCACCTTACTAAGAGTATGTCACTCCCCTATGTTCCCCACCACTACCACCCCAGCAGTTCTCTATTTGTCCTCAACATAAACTCTGTACCTAGTGAAAGAACCCTCTGATCCTGTGTACCCTTCTGGCTTCTGTAGCAATGGTAGATAGGCATGTGGGCTAGAGTCAGGCTGCCTGAATTGCCAGCTGTGTGGTAACAGGTTAACTTGATTCTGTTTCTTCATCTGTAATAATCTTTCTAATAGGATTGTTGGGGTATTGTCAGGACTAAATGAGATTGTGCTTTTACTCAACAAACATTTCTTGGTAGCTTTCTATGTGCAAGGAAGGCTCTCTGTGAGCTGGATAATGTCCTTGTTCTCAAAGGCTTTCAATATACAAATAAATATATGTCAGAAGAAGAAAAGTGCTGTGCAAATAATAATAATAATAAAACAGAATAAGGAGATATAGACTGATGGAGTGGGAAGATTATTTTATTTAGAATGGACTGGGAAGGCCTCTCTGTCAGGTGAAATTTGAACCAAGACCTGCAGGAAGTAATAAAGTAAGCCATGAGGCTATCTGGAGAAAAAGCATCTAAATACAGCCATCATTAGCTTAGAGATGGTATTTAATGCTTTAAACTGGCAGAGATCACTAAGGGAGTCAGTGTAAGTAGAGACAAAAAGAGGGCCAGGGGTTGGACCTTCAGGACCTGCAATATTTAGAGGTCAAGAATATGAGATGAAAACAGCAAAAGAATCAGGAGGAGTGGCCAAGAAGGAAACAAGAGTAATAGAAGGGTGTGGCATCCCAGAAGCCAAGCAAGAAAAGTTTCAAGGAAAGAGTACTTGGCCATTTCAGATGCTACTGTTAATCAAATAAAAACAAGGACTTGGAAATTACCATGGTTTGGCCAACAGAGTGGTCTTTGGTCACCCTGATAAGAGCAGTTTTGATGGAACGATGGTGGGAAAAGAAAAAAAATTATACGAGTGGATTTAGGAAAAAATGGGGAAGCAAGGAGATAGAGGCATTGAGGCAGTTTGGCAGTAAAGTAGGAAGACAGAAATGGGTAGCTACTTCGAGGCTGATGGATCGAGGAAGGTTACTACAGCATGTAGATATGATGATGGGAATGATCCAGTGAATCACTGATGCAGGAGAGAGAGGGGGAAATCACTAGATAGATGACTTTGAGAATTGATGGGACCTAAGGCACAGGGTGGTGGTTGATCTTAGATGGAAGTACAGAGGGCTCATTCACAGCAGCAAGAGGGAAAGAACTAGATGGGTATAGCTGGGGTACGTTCATTGACTCAGAGTGAGGAAGGTTCTCTTTTGTTTACTTTTATTTTCTCAGTAAAATAACAGTCAAGATCATTGATTCAAAGCGAGGAGGTTGAGTAGGGGTTAGGACTGTGTGAGAAAGAAAGAGGCGGAGAAAATGTGTGAAATGGTTTTCTAGGCAAGCAGAAGAGTAAGTGGACCCAGGAAACATAGTAAGATGGTGATGATGATGATGTACTATTATATGGGGTCATTATGTGCCAGAAACTTTTCTAAGCACTTTACATATATTAACTAATGAAATCCTCACTGCAATCCCAGACATAAGTATTATTCTTCTTCCCATTTTACAGATTAAAACACTGAAGCACAGAACATAAAGATAAATATCTGATGATGATGCAGCTCATAAGGGGCAGAGCTGGGAATCTGAACGAGAAAGTCTGGCTGCATAAACCCTCCACATGCTGTGCTGTCTCTTGAAGGATCCTTGGGCCATACCAATGGCTCAGTTGAGGTTAGTACTCATGGGCTTAAAATCAGGTTATTTGGCATTGTTTCCTCTTGCCATATTCAACTGGTTGGGGAGGAGGAACAGAATAGACTGAGAGTTGGATTTACCATTAGCCACATTTACAATTCAGCCAAGTGAGTGCAACAAAGAGAATGATGGCAAGGGAGTGGAAGGGGTCTTCAAGGAAAGGGTTACAATGGGGGCTGTGGAGTTTGAGATGGGCATGGAGGGAAATGAGAATATGAGTAGTGGGGACTGTGAAAAAACTGGTAGAATTAATGGACTGGTGATTGTGATGGGGCTGAGGAATTCCTGGAATCAAAGGACTGAAGGGAGTGAGCTGGACAGAGAGAAAGCAGGAGCCAGAGAGGGAAAGCTTTGAAGTAGAAGACTTGTAATTTTGTAGGGTATGTGGTGATTTACAGGGCAAGATCTATCAATGGCTGCAGTAGTGGGAAGAACAAGATCATCGGGGAGAAGGTCACAAAGGTGAGTGGTCGGGGAGGGGAAGGATCCTCTGCATGGATTTTGAAATCACCAAGCATTATGACAAGAGGAGGGTTTGGGAAAGACAGTGAGCCTGGTGCTGAAGTCTTCAAAGAATGAGTGTGAGTGTCTCAGAGAACTTCAGATGACTCCAACAAAGATGAGAAGCTCACAAGGGCATGGCTTCAAAGGAGATGGAGAGTTTCAGGGAGGAGGGAGTTAAAATTAACAGCAGGTGGTGATGAGAAGCAAACAAGACCCCTACCTTCATCCGGACCCTGTGATATGTCAGTTTAGAGGGAAAACAGCCCTTATTGAGAGACAGGCTGTGGAAGCAGGGTCCTCTGGAAGAGCACAACAAAAAGGTGGGAGATCATTCAGAGGGGAGGCTGAAGAGTGGAGGATTTTGGCAATGACAAATGACACGCTCAGCAAGGTGGAGTGGAAGGGTTTGAGAGCTCAGTGTGATATTAGGTTGGGTCAGGTTCAGGGAGGTACAGAGCTCTGTGGAGATGGTCCAAGTGATAAGAAATGACCTGACTGGGGTTTCAATGAGGGTCTATGGAGAGGACATAATGGAATGAGTCCTGAGAACTTTCAGCAGAGTGGTGGTGAGGCCATGGGTGATGGATAGTGGAGCACCAAGCATGGTGGGTCTCTTGGCTCTCATGTTGATGGTGACATTGAAGCCAGAAGAGCGCACGCATGCTTGGCTTCCACACAGGAAATAGTAAGTGTCTTTTGCTGTAGTGGTTGTTGTTTTCACCCCACATGACTCCAGGGCTGCAGATGTGACAAACTCTTACCCTTCCTAATGCACCCCACCATATTCTCTCCCCGCTGTGGAGCACCTCCTTCTTCCCTTCACCTGGAAATTCTCTCCTTGCCCTTCAGACTTTGGTTTAGGAGTATCTATCTCCAGTGATACCCAAAGCCATGCTATATACATCCCTACATTCCCCCATAACAACCCTATTCACAGCACATATCACACTATTCTGGATTACACATGATATTCTGTTCCCACACTGAACTGAAAGTTCCTAAAAGGACAGCTATATCCCAAGTACTAGGATTGTGTATGGCAGAAGAATGAAGGAGGAAGTGATTGGCTGAATTTCTTTGGCAGGGAGGAAATGGGTACCAAAGACGGATTTGCAACTTTCAAAATCTGTGCAAGTTTAGCTTCCTCATAGGAGAATTCCACTGTCAATCCCATTACAGAACACCTACTAGGTGCCAGGTACTTGGCTGAGTCATTCTGTTGTGTGATATTTCTGGAAGAGCAATTTACATGGAAATAGTCTTCCCATCCTGGCTTAGTGGCAGATTCTACAGTATTTTGTTTGTATTGCCACCATCTTCTTTTCTCGGAAAATATCCTTGTGTTGGGTGTATGCATCAAGTGATACAGTCTTTAGTGTATCTGTGTGGATTCATTGGTTACATGCTCTCCTTCCAGAGGCAGAGGAAAGGGGGAAGGAGGTGATCAGTCCTGGGTAATAATGAGGCTGTACAGAACACTAGATGTCTGAGGACAGGCAGGAAAGAGGTAACAAGGTGGAAAGGAGGATTACAAAAAATAGAAATGGGATGGTGCCAAGCTTTACTTATGTTACAGTCATGTTAATGACATACTCAATTTCTTCCATTTTAAAATGTCTAGGGCCTCAAAGAGGTGGGTAAATGTGGATTGCGTGGATCAGGGGAGTAGAAGTAGATCTGAAATGGTCTGGAGAATACGCAGGAAAGGGAAAGATGGATGTGCAGTTATAAAGGCCAAGAAAAGCAGAGGAGCATGTTTATTTCCAAGGGTGATGCATGTACACCCCTGCTGGGCCAGGAGCCAGGCGATGCCATGTTGACTTCCATTTACCTCAAAGGAGCTTTCATTTGCATCACTGCAATGACAGCCACAGATGACAGAACTCAAGCCCTGGGGTGGGGCGGGCAATGAGAGGAGTCATTCATGTCGTGCCAGGAGCATGATGTGATGCCAAGCAGGGGGATTAAAATGCAAGAGCGAGGCAGGAAGCTGTGGCCAGAACGTTCTGAAGAGAAGGAAACAAGAGACATTCATTGGAATGATCTTCATTGAATTCTGCTTTGAGATGCGATGTTTAAGCTTGGGTAAGTTGACCCTGGCTCTCCCCTTCACCCATCCCCAGACCCCTCAAGGGTCCTGCAGGATATATGCCACCACACTAGTGGCTATCATGATGAGCTTTCAGGAATAAAAAACGTGGATTTCATAAGAAACATGTGAACACTTGCAGACTGTAGCTCAAAGGCCAAAGCTAAAAGAAATAACACTGTAAAGAAAGCTGTCTATATTACTTCATTTCCATATGCTGCTGCAAATATCACATCTTTCCTCATGGCTTTTTTGCATAACATGCTTGGCTCTGTGACTTCTGTTCGAGTCTGGCTGTGTGAACATGTCTATTACTGCAGTACAAATCTAGGTTGAACACAGAATCATTGTCTCTAATATTTAACTGTGAATTTTGTTTTCACTTTCTATTGTGCTTAGCCAGGGTTTCAAATTGGTCTTTCTGATGTTAAATCCCTTGCTTTTTTCTCTATATCATATTGTAGACAACCAATTCTCTTCCAGGTATTTTCACTGCGAATCTATTAAAAATTGGTTGATCTGAAATATTTCCTTGCTCAAAAAGCACTTACTCCCATTATGCCCCATTCATAATGTTAGGACACACAACAGTATATGAGCCGTAACTGGGCAGTCAAAGACTAGAAAAGATGTAGTCCATGCCTTCAAAGAGCTTGGAGAATGCAAGGCACATGTTCAAAAGAATGGTTACTGTGATGATGCCTCGCTTTCTAGTGGCCAGTCAGTAAACCGTAACCTAGTAATGGAGCTTGCACTGGACTAGAATTCTAGAGATCTACATTCTAGATTCTAGGCTAGCTTTGCCACCAACTTTCTCTTTGACTCTGGAAAAAGCTCTGTTACCCTCCAAAACTCTGCTTATTTGTCTATAAAAGGAGGAGATTGGCTCAGATCTGTGGAAGGTAAACCACTACATGAATGAGGGAGGGTGGCGCTATTGCAGGGAATCCTCAACTCCACAAGTACCTTGACGTTCATGTACTGTGCTTTTCAAAGGTAGGTAGATGCTGTTGTGGTTAATAAAATTTAAATTTAAGTTGGCTCTATAAGAACATGAGTCAACTTTTACTGGTCAGTAGATACAAAGATACACAAATTTAAGTAATGCTTAAGTCATAGCAGCTTTTTGTCCTTAGATGTTTTCTCAAAGACATAAAAATATTTCAACTATTATCAAGTGAACTAAAAAAAACTTAGCATTAATAACGAGTCTACTCAAAATGGATCACACATCTATATGTCAAACATAAAACTACAAACTTTTAGAAGAAATTTTTGTGATCATTAGTTAAGCAAAGAGTTCTTAAACATAATACCAAAAGCATAATTTATTTAACAAAGCTTGATAAATTGGATTTCATTAAATTAAAAAAACACTTTAGCTCTCAAAAGTGCATCGTTAAGAGAATTGAAAAACAAGCCACACACTGGAAAAAATATTTGCTATTCACATATCTGACAAAGGACTTCCAAGCACAATGTATTTTTTAAAACTCTCAAAACTCAGCAATAAGTAAACAAACCAGCAGGAATAAAATGAGCAAATGATTTAAGATACTTGGGCCTGGCAGGATGGTTCACACCTGTAATCCCAGCACTTTCGGAGGCCAAGGCAGGAGGATCATCTGAGGTCAGGAGTTCGAGACCAGCCTGACCAACATGGTGAAACCCCGTCTCTACTAAAAATACAAAAATTCAGCCAGGCATGGTGGCACGCACCTGTAGTCCCAGCTACTCAGGAAGCTGAGGCATGAGAATCACTTGAACCTAGGAGGCAGAGGTTGCAGTGAGCCGAGATCACACCACTGCACTCCAGCCTGGGCAACAGAGTGAGACTCCATTTCAAAAAAATATTTAACAGATACTTCACCAAGGAAGATACACAGATGACAAACAAACACATGCAAACATATGAAAAGGGTGTATATCATGTGTGATTCCATTATATGACATTCTGCACATAGCTAAGAGAGGAGACAGAGAGAAGAGAGGACAAAGATGGGCTGCCAAGTATGAAGACAGTCCCAAGCAAAATGTTGGTCCTTTCACCCCCATCCCCCACTCCCATTGTCCTCTCCCAAACCCTACGCCACAGCATGTCCCTATCACCTATACTTCACTGTACTCAGGCCTCCCTGCCTCCCAGACTTCTTCCTCCAAAGCCATCTTCCACTCCCCTCCACACAATGCAAGCCTCCATTCCCTCAGCATGCTCTAATTCTGCCCAGTTTTAGCAGGAAAGAAACCTCATTGATATAATTGACACTAAGATTTGAATGACCAGAGACAGTCCCTTTAACCTGCCATGCTTCTAATTGAGGTGAAATTTACAATCTCTAGTCGATAGAACTTCCAGCAATACTAGGAGAAATTGTGAAATAATTTTTTAAAAAATCAAATTATTTGGTTTTTATGATTGGAGCAAGGTGACGTTTTTGACAGAGTGCTTGACCCTAGGTATCCTGATTCTCCTAGCTTCTTTCTTTATCCTACTTTTGAACCTAGATCTTCCCTGCTTCCTCATATTTCCAGGAGCCCCCCTGGCAGGGGCGGAGGCAACAGGAGCTCCAAGAGAGGGAGGAGAGGTGGGAATCTGGGTTGGGCAAAGCAGCGATGCTTTGCATTTGTTGTTCAAATGTATGAGTTACTTCAAACTAGTGTTAGGAAATCAGGGACTGTCTAGGTTGTTCCCATAGGACTGAAGAAAAAATAATTCATTGCTAAAGGTTAGGACCTTCATTTACAGATTCCGAATTAGGTTTCTCCTTGTTCTGTTCAAACAACACATTTTAAAAATAATAAACTTAAACTCAGGCTAATATTTTAATTATTTTGAATGTTTAGAATGAGCAATCTAGGCATTCAGGTAAGATTTTTAAATCACTGTATTTTGGTATTTTATTGCGTGTCATAGAATCTTAATTTCTACAAAAGAGATTCCAGTTAATATAAATATTTTTTTGTTGAGATAAAAATAAGATGTATTGCTTTTATTTAGCATGACATCAAACTTTGTAGAGGATTTGGTACCAATAGAGTTAAAAATGTTGCAGCATAATTAGAAAGGTTACATTTTACCATTTATAGTTACAGACAGAAAAATATAACTGTAGTGCAAGGTTGCCATGGCAACTCACTTCTCAATCAGGATATTTTTTTCCTCCTCCAAGTCTACCAATCAGCTAACAGGAAGTGAAATAACCACTGAAGGAGAAGAGGTCGAAACAAATAAGGATGAGAAATTATGTAGAAAATATTTATATGGTAATTTTCCCAGATGTGTTTCTACTACTTTAATTTTATCAGATATTATTTTCTTTTCTATCTTTAAAAATGATTCCAGAAAAAAAGCACATTCATTTCTAGTGGTGGCTTCATTATTGTTCCTAAATGAGAATAATGAATAACATTCATAAATATTCATACTGTCTGTTAAGCAAGTACTTTAGTTTGGCTTCCATGAGGTTCTTAAATGAGCTTTACATGCCATTTAACCACTGAATCTCCAAGTCACCTAAATACACAGTCAGAATCATTTGAATTTACCATAAACAGAATACAAAAATTTAATGGTAGGTTCTGATATCAGAAAGAAATTCAACTTTCCAGAACTGTTATTTCTCTAGTTGCTTGTGATGCACCTGAATATTTCTCCAGATGGCTCCTATTATTCCCTCCATTGGCTCACGTCCGGCAAATGCTACCACTCTTTTAAAAGTCTCAAAAACAAGAAAGTGTTTAAGAACTTGAAAAATGAAGACATCCCCAAGTGATTGCTGACACGCTTTGCATCAGGCTTTCGGGCAGATCATAAAAAAAAAGAAGTGGGAAGAGGGGAACATGGCTCTGACCTTCTAGTAATTTTCTACATTGATGACACTTGCTCTTTCTTTTGTACATATTCCAAATCTACAGCATATGGTCAGAACTCAAATTACATAACAGCACAACATTAATCTTAAAATAGAAACATGATATTCTAAAAGGGTTCTTAGGCTTACCACAAATTATGAGTGGATATCTGCACACAGTGTCTTACGTTAAAAGACATTTTCCCACATAACATCAGATTTGGAATTACTGGATTTCATGCTACCACTAAACACAATTGATAAAGGACAAATTCAGAGAATGTCCCATGGATAGGAAGCCCATAGTTCTATGTACACAAATACACTCACATACACACGCCCATACACACCGTACTCTCTGGCACTGGAACTTCGCTCCTCCTCTCCTTTCTGCCTGGAATGCCTCCATCCACACCTCCCCTTTGCATCTGGCTTACTCTTGCTTGCTGTTTAAGGCTTACCTCTGGCATTGCCTCCTTTGAGCCTATTCTACTCCAGATACAACGTCTACTGCCTCCCTCTCCACACTCCACATATTTTGTGTCTACCTTGACCTTTGTGTTTATCATACTCCCAAGGGCCCTCCCTTGATGAGGGCCAGCCTTCAAGTTTAACAATCCTGGCTCAAAATGACTCCCTGGTAGAAGCTGAGTTTTCTCTCTGTACTCCTTTTTGTACTCCTGGCAGAGCCCAACAATTGTTTTGGAAAAAGAAAGAGACAGAGACAGGGAGAAACACAGAGAGGAAGAGAGAGAGGTGTTACTTAGCACATAGAATACAGCACAACTACAAAAAGACAAATAAGATAACAGGTTGAGGGAAATTCATTGTCTAGTAGATATTAAGAAATATTAAAATCAATCTATCAATCAATATGTACTTATTGACAAACTACAATGGATAAATTAACTTGATGATTCAAAGAGTTATAAGATGATGCCATTTAGTTGATGAGTACACTGCAATAATAAGTGATGTGTCAAAGTAATGCACAATTAATTGCTAAATGAAAATCAAAGATAATAAGCCTTCTGAGTCCAGATGACAAAAGTAACACCTTAGAGTATGAAAGCTTTCGGGAGGAAGTAAAATTCATACCAGACTTCTTGAAGGATGGGTTGGTTTGAGATGGTAGAATCCATCGACCCACACTGCCTTCACCCTACCTACCTCTCATTACACCTTACCTTTACCATGTAACCTTAGCCCCCCCAACACACCTAATGTATAGACATACATCAAAGTTCAACTTTCATTTTCTTCTCATTTAATCTTTTCTCAACAGGTATCTTCACTCTAAAGATACTACATTTTAAATCCTTGGGTTCATTCCCAAACCTAGATCTTTGGAACCTGCCTTTTACCTGAGCACACTCCTTCCTCCCCTGTAGCTGTTTATCTTTACTTGGGAATCACTGCTACAAATATATCCTGCTGGTGTCCCAGACTCTACCTGCTCAAAACAAAGCACAGTGTCAGCTGCTTAAGACCAATTAGGTACTCCCCATTCTGCTCCTATTTCTTCCCACATTGATTAGTGGCATTACTATGCTTAAAATCACCCTGGGCTTAAAAACCTAGCATTGTGTTATTTCTCTCCTTCTCCCAAATCCCACATCCCTTTGGGGACCTGATCTCTGAGTTCCCTGCTAGAAGCTCTTCCTACAACATCAGATCTCCCAGAGAATACTGATGTTCTTCTCATGCCCCCACAGTTGATCTTATGGTATGGTTATTTGTACATTCATATTCTCCAACTTTTGGGGCCATAAAGGACCCAAAGCTCCTGCCACTTTTCAGAGTTCTCTGCTCTGGGACTCCCATCATGATGCTGAGTTACACCAACTAGACATGAAAGCCCTTTCTCTGATCCCTGCTCCCCCAGGAGTCCCTTCCCCCTCCTCCCTTTCTTAGTGGTGGTCTCTTTGCGGTTGCCTTTGGAGGTTCTCATGTGGTGAGTGACTCCCTCAGAAGCAAAACTTGTGAAAGCACCACCCAAATTAGGCTTGTGGTATGCCTCTGCTACCTCATGGTCATATCTTTTTTCTCCATCAGCACCCTAATCCCTGGAACTCGCTGCAATGATGATTGAATAAACACAGTAAGGAATACAAAGAGGTCCATGACAGCTTTGATGTTTTAAGTGTGGGTGTGACTGAATGACTGAATGACTACACAAGAAAAATTTAATTTTAAAAAGTAGCATAGAATGCCTCTCAAAAAGTGAATATGTTGTGTTTTGTTATGATAATAAGATTCTCTAAGGACAGGCTAGCACAGGGAAAAAACAAGGACTAAACTCCCTGGCATAAGTAGTTAACAGGAACTGGGGGTCTGGAGAGTGAAGTTGGAAGAAAGGAGTGAGGGGCTGTTGAGCAATACAGCAGCAGGTTAAGGCCTGCAGAGAAACATCAGCCAACAAGAAATGCCCAATAATAGGGATGGCCAATATTTCATTTTAGGTAGTTTGGTGTGGGCTTCTGCAATATATTGCTACCACTCCCACCATCCCATATCTTTATTAAGACCTTATCCAAGTGGCATTTTGACACATCAAGGAAACTATAGCTGGTTTAGTGTAGAGCTGAGAGAACAGGACAGAAGTAACATAGAAGCGAAATATTGAAGGGAAATCAGATCAAAACCTGGTGATATGGTTTGCCTCTGTGTCCGCACCCAAATCTCACCTCGAATTGTAGTCCCCATGAGCCCCATGTGTCAAGGGCGGGACCAGGTGGAGGTGATTGGATCATGGGGGCAGTTTCCCCCATGCTGTTCTAGTGATAGTGAGTCAGTTCTCAGGAGGTTTGATGGTTTTATAAGTGTCTGGCATCCTCCCCCGCTTGCCTTCACTCCATCCTGCCACCCTGTGAAGAAGGTCCCTGCTTCTCCTTTGCCTTCCTCCATGGTCATAACTTTCCTGAGGCCTCCTCAGCAAGGTGGAACTGTGAGTCAATTAAATCTCTTTCCTTTATGAATTACCCAGTGTCAGGTATTTCTTCATAGCAGTGTGGCAACAGAGTAATACACATGGCCATGCCCTTTCTCACCAGTTCTAGTCAAGAGAGTATTGGAAGTTCTGGCCAGGGTAATCAGGTAAGAAAAAGAAACAAAGCATATTCGAATAGAAAGAGAGGAAGTCAAATTGTTTTTGTTTGCAGATGACATGATCCTATATCTAGAAAACCCCATCGTCTCAGCCCAAAAGCTTCTTAGGCTGATAAGCAACTTCAACAAAGTCTCAGGATACAAAATCAATGTGCGAAAATTGCTAGCATTCCTATACACCAGCAACAGGCAAGCAGAAAGCCAGTCATGAATGAACTCCCATTCACAATTGCTATAAAGAGAATAAAATACCTAGGAATACAGCTAACAAGGGAAGTGAAGGACCTCTTCAAGGAGAACTACAAACCACTGCTCAAAGAAATCAGAGAGGACACAAAAAATTGGAAAAACATTCCATGTTCATGAATAGGAAGACTCGATATTGTGAAAATGGCCATACTGCCCAAAGTAATTTAGAAAGTCAATGCTATTCCCATTAAACTACCATTATAGGAGAATGAGATGGGGGACCAGGTTAGGATGAAGAAGTATGGATTTCATTTTGAACACATTGAGTTTCTGGTGTCTTTGAGACAATGGGCAGTGGGCTACCCAAAGGCAACTCAGAGAAGAGATCTGGAGTGGATATAAATGAAGAAGTGGCGAGCACACAAATGGCCAGTGAAACCCTGGATCTGGATGCTGCTGTTGAAAGGCAGAGCACAGAACAAGAGGAGAAGAGAAGAGAGACTTGGAGCCTTTAGGAGCATCAATATTTAATGGCTTGGTAGAAAATGATGAGGAAGCTGAGGAGACTAAGTAAGGAGGGCTGAGAAATCGAAAAAGAAAGAAAATCCAGCAGAGTGTGTTGGGGGAGTGTGCTGGTTCTCGAAACACAATAAGAGAGATTTCATAAGGGCATAAAGAGTCAGTGGTGCCCTTTGAAGGGTCACAAGGTCATACAGACTGATATAAGCAAGGTCATCAGTGACTTAGGGAGAGCTGTTTCCATGAACTAATGGTGATAGGAAGCAGAAAATGGAGATGAAAAGCATCATCAACTCTTCCGAGAATGTTGGCTGAGATGGAAAGAGAGGAAGGGTGTCAGCTGAGTAGGTTTGTAAGATTAGGCTATCAAATTCTTAGGAACTACATTTTTTAAGATGAAAGAGGTTTGAACATGGAAAATGGGGAAACCAGTGAAGCAGGAATTTGATCAGAGGTAGGAGGAGAGACAGAGGAATGTGATGAGGAACAACAGTTATAAAGCTAAAATTCTGATTCAGTCTTGATTAAAATGAAAAGAAAACATGTTCTGACAAGAAGACTTCAAAGGATAATCTGCTTGGCATATCTTGA
Organism: Pan troglodytes; assembly: GCF_028858775.2. Lineage (NCBI taxonomy): Eukaryota > Metazoa > Chordata > Mammalia > Primates > Hominidae > Pan > Pan troglodytes. The sequence goes on along the minus strand of NC_072412.2, from coordinate 83,253,791 downwards.
TAATTCAAAACACTGTATTGGTTATTTCCATTCTTAGCAAGAGAAGAAAGAAGACAGAAAACATCAATATCCCAATGGTTGAAATCACAATGACCAAGAAGCAAGCTTAGAAATAAGCTAGAAGGGCCAAAGGTTTTATTTAAATTAAAAACTTTACATGCCATGTCTTGCTGTTATGAATTACAGATTCTCTCGTGAACATTTACAAAAATAGGACAAGAGGCTTTCAAAGATATTCAAGTCTTAACTCCAAAATTTTGTTTGATCACCCAGGTCTGAACTCTCTTATTGCATAACTAATGTATATCATACATAAAATGACACTTCTCAGGAAATTTCATTTTTTCTTTAGCTATCAAATATGATAATTTTAAAAAACTCTATTTTCTCATTTCAGCTCTAGTTAACCTCACCAGCCTTGTGTTAATTATAAACATATAATTACATGTAAGTATAGATATAGATGTAGATGTAGGAATAGATACATTAATTATAAAGATAGACTAACATAGTCATAGGCATAGATATACATTTAAACAAAGGTATGATATTATGAGCTCTTCTGTTGATAAAAAAAAAAAGTTTAAGTCCCTTTGGGTGTGGTTTACATTGGGCTTGTAATAGATTTTAATCAAAACACAATACCACACAAGTTTTTAATCTGAACTTGATTTCTTCCATAGTATATAAATTAAGAAAGGGACAAATGAGAGATGGGATAAGCCATGGTGTTAAGGGCTACAGAGAGGTCAAGGGAGGAAATCCCAGGAAAGGACTCATTCCTGGATGACAGGGAAGTTTGATGGTCTTTTCAAGTGTGCTGCACAGAAAAAGATGTATGAGAGAAAATGAAATTTCAGGGAAAGATTAGGTGGTGAAAAAGTAAAAGCTTGCAAAATTAAGAACAGAAAATGTGAGGGTGTCAGTCTTACGGGAAAATTCTTTTGGAGAAGATAGGAGGGGAGAGAAGGGGGAGAGATGAATACCAGTGTATTACTGAAAGATAAAGGGAAATGTTTAACATTGAGCTATTAGCTAGTGTTATCAGTCGTAGTCCCCCATTTTTATCTGTTTTTGACCTATTTCCATTTTCTTTGGGCTCCTCTGGGAACAAAGATATCTTTGTGAAGCCTTTACTCCCTTTCATCATTTAATAATTGCTTCTACTTTCCAGAATTTACTAAAAAGGCTGTTTCTCAGCCCTGGGAATGTACTGGTATTAAAGGTGAGAAACAGAAGCTATACTTTGAGCTCTTCCAAAGAAAATCACTTCAAAAATCAAAGGCATTGCTATATTGTTATTATTCTCTCCTTCCCCTGAAGGCTTGGCTTGACATTATTTTCAATGCTCAAAGAGAAGCCTTTTCGTTTAGCCATTATATTAATAATCTGTGACTCTAAAAAAGGAATGGATATATAAACTGATCAACCTAGCCTAATAATCTCCTCTTTCCCTTAGTTTCGGAGCTATGGATCTGAGCCAAGAATCAGAAATAGGAACATTGTAACTCATTTCATCTTCTATGTAAATCACATCCAGCAATGCATAAATTGTGAGGGAGGGCATAGAGCCAAGTCCCATCAGCTCTGTGCAAACCGATCCACAACCTCAACAGGCATTGATAGCATGAGATGTTAATTCATGAATAATCCTTCCATGTTTTACACTGTTATATAACCAGTTGCTTTTTATAATGATATTGGAATAATGAACAATTGGAATGATGAGTTGAGGACAAAAATATGAAGTTATTTTTTAAATAAGTAATAAATATATCTAAGAAAAGTACCAGTTATTCTCTATCAAGACAAAATTGAATGGATCTTAACAATACTCAGAAAAAATAATAACTAGTTAACTCCTAGTCAACATCTTCCCCACTTAGATAGCTCCTTATATCAAAGGTATCACCCATAGCGAAGTATCTAATAACAGCCTGAGGGGAAAGGATGTTTTAAACTCCAAATGTAATTCATACATGGCAGTTCATGTAATTGGAAGTCATCTGTAGATGAGCAGGTTCTAAAATAAAACATTGTAGCAGTAGGTAAATGTGATTCCAAGTTGTGACTGCTCAACATGTTCAGTCATTTGATTTAGTTATAGATAGGTAGACAGACAAGCAGACAGAGATAGATTAGATAGATAGATAGATAGATAGATAGATAGATAGATAGATAGATAGATGTAATGACAGGTATAAAAAAAGCAACTTGAGCTCTTTGTGTCTATTGACCAACTACAGTTTATTTACATCCTTATAGAGCCCACTCAAATTATTGCAAAATACATGTATTTTTAAATATATCCATTACTTGGAAATGAAAGAGACATTAGAAGTCTGCACAGTAGATGAAAATTCTATAAAATAAACCAATCTAATATGAAATAAGCACAGAGTTTAAAAATATTTTCTTTTCCAATAGTCAGAATTAGAAAAACTGATCCCATTGAAACATGAAAATATTCTAGAGGTTGAAACATAAAAACATCTTTGGATACCTGAAAAGTAAACTAAATAGGAGACCTGTTTTTGTTTCTGAGTTAGTGATGATATTGATTATACAGCATGATTCTTTAAAGACCAGAGTGTAGGCTCCATGTTTTGTTCACTGATATATCCCAAGATCCTAGAATAATATCTGGCACACAGCAGTGTTTATTAAATATTTATTACATTGAATTGTTGCTGGCATTCCTAGCATGGAAATTGTAGAATAAGGTGTCCTCCACCTGATCTATCATTTAGTTATAACTATTACTCTCAACAAAAAATAAAATTAGAAAATACTCATTTGTCACTTAACGTTTATGAACAACTTGCCACACATATCCTCATCCAGTTCTCCAGGTTCTGCACAGCCTGGAGGCAGCTGGGCATCAAGAGCCCACATTGGAACCCCTGTCTGATGCCTGACTCTGTTCTCTCCCACTGTCACTGTTAAGGGTTAAGTTGTGTCCCCTCTGCCCCCAAAATTCACATGTTGAAATCCTAATCCACAATTCCTCAGAATGTGACCTTGCTTAGAAATAGGGTCATTGCAGATGTAATTAGTTCAGTTAGGATAAGGTCATACTGTAGTAGGACAGACATGATTAGTTGCTTTATAACAAAGGAAAATTTGGACTCAGACATGCACACAGGGAGAAGATCATGTGAAGATGAAGGCAGCGATCAGGTCAATGCTTGTACCAACTGGGCAATGTCAATGATTACCAGGAAACCACCAGAAGTTAGGGGAGCCCTAACAGTCCTCAGAAGGAACCAACCCTGCTGAACCCTTGATTTTGGACTTCTGGCCTCTAAAACCATGAGACAATAAATTCCTGTTGTTTAAGCCACCCAGTGGCACTTCGTGGCAGTTTGTGGCACCCAGTTTGTGGCACTCATTTATTTTGGCTCTAAGCAACCCTAGCAATCTAATACAGCCACCTACTCATTCCTAGCAGTTTGTCAGATGTCCTACCAGCGTACTTGATAGCCCTGACCTTACTCCCACTGGACACTCTCCTGTACAGAGCTGAGAGTTCACGAGATTGCCTCCAATTTATCCCAAAACATCCACAATTATATGTTGTCAATGTCTGACATGTTCTTCCATCTAATGGCACAGCAATTACGCCTGACACCTTTCCCTTACCGTCTCCTGGTTCCTGTGCTTGAAGAGGCATTGTAACCTGGAGGGGGCGGTGGAAACCAGGACTGCCTGTTAAGAAATGACACGGTAATAAACATGGTGATTGAAAGGCTGATCCCACCCACATGTCTGAAAATAATTTGACAGTTAAAAAGACAATGAGATTATACCAAACCTTGGAAGTAAAATGAACACTATTTCATAAATGAAGTAGGAAGTAACTGTCCTATATTCTAGGCTATCTGTTCCTCCAAGTAAACCTCTTTTCTCATTTCCTTTAGCACTAAGTAACGTGGACATCTCTTTTAAAAAGAAATCTAAAGCAAATCTAGAAAATAATGACAATTGGTAAGTCTAGATAGTAAATTCATATATGTTTATTAAGTTATTCTCCTATTCTCCCTATTTTTCTGCATGTCTGAACTATTTCACAACAGAAATAACAATCTTATACTCTACTCAATATATATATGTTTTATTTTTATTTTTATTTTTGAGACGGAGTTTCGCTCTTGTTGCCCAGGCCGGAGTGCAAAGGCACGATCTCCGCTCACCACAACCTCCGCCTCCCGGGTTCAAGCAGTTCTCCCGCCTCAGCCTCCTGAGTAGCTGGGATTACAGGCATGCACCACCACGCCCAGCTAATTTTGTAATTTTTAGTAGAGATGGGGTTTCTCCATGTTGGTCAGGCTGGTCTCGAACCCCCGACCTCAGGTGATCCACCTGCCTCGGCCTCCGAAAGTGCTGGGACTATAGGCATGAGCCACTGCGCCCAGCTTCAAAATATAATTTTTTTTTTTTTTTTGAGATGTAGTCTCGCTGTCTCCCAGGCTGGAGCGCAGTGGCACGATCTCGGCTCACTGCAAGCTCTGCCCTCCGCGATTCTGCTGCCTCAGCCTCCGAGTTGCTGGGACGAGGTTTCACCGTGTTAGCCAGGATGGTCTCGATCTCCTGACCTCGTGATCCACCCGCCTCGGCCTCCCAAAGTGCTGGGATTACAGGCGTGAGCCACCGCGCCCGGCCTCAAAATACAATTTTTAAAAAACTATGAGCTAGGCGCAGGGCCTCACACCTGTAATCCCAGCACTTTGGGAGGCCGGGGCGGGTGGATCACGAGGTCAGGAGCTCAAGACCAGCCTGGCAAAAATGGTGAAACCCCATCTCTACTAAAAATACAAAAATTAGCTGGTCGTGGTGGCATGTGCCTGTACTCCCAACTACTCGGGAGGCTGAGGCAAATAATTGGTTAAACCCGGGAGGCAGAGGTTGCAGTGAGCCGAAACTGCACCACTGCACACTCCAAAAAAAAAAAAAAAAAAAGAAAGAAAAAAGAAAAGAAAAGAAACTGATAGAAAACTCTGACAAGTAAAAATATTGAAAGCGTAAGTGAATATTATAGCAGCACTAGCTTCAGTTCTAACCTCAATTAGAAAGCTGTCCTCACATCACTAGGTCATAATTTTAGTTGGTAGCAATTGCTAAGCAGAAAGATCAAGATATGGATGAAAACTGAAGATATTCAGATGAGAATGATATGCACTACAGAAGAAAAGGCAGACAGGAAAGCTGGATTTAAATTGTTTAAGTAGGTCTATTCTCTGAGCCGCTGCAGAACTGAACTAAGACAAGGAATGAGTCAATCAAGGCAGATTCCAGCTCAATGTAAGGAATAGATACTACCCAGGAGAGCAAGTCAAAGATGTGTCCCAAAATAGTGAGAGTCTTATTGATGGCTTCAGTGGCCCTGAATTATGCCCAAAATGTCGCAGGAAAGATTCTTGCACTAGATAGGAGATGGAACTGACTGACCTAAAATTTCTCTTTCAAACTTAGGAATCTGTTTTTACTAGGCAAAGGGTCAAGGGACATGAAATTTGGGTTCAATGGAAAGATGAATCACATTTTCTAAGACTTTGCATCTACAGCCAGAATTTTGTTGAAGGAAAAAACAGAATCAGTCATTTTTCTCCAGCAGCACCATGGCAAAGTCAGCCAGTCCATCAACAAACATTGAGCACCTACCCTGTACAGAGCATGGACCCAGGTACAGACAGGGAAATTGAGAAAATTTAAAAGCACTAATGTTTGTAAATGCTTGTTTTCCATTTGCATCACAATTCATAGCCCTGGGGTTTTTTCAACATGCAAACATCTCTTTCACCATCATGTTCTGTCTCATGAAGAATATTTGGTCACCATTGGTCCAACTACTCCTCTGTACCTGCTAATTACATAGGACTCAGCACCAGCAGAATGTGGGAGACCATGCAGAGGAGGTCGGTGGAGGAGGCAAGAATCAAACAAATACAGATGGATGTCTCCAGAAAGGGTCTTTGACTCTGCATTTGGAAGCAAGGCCAGCCCAATCCACAGAGCAGAGGCGGCATCTCCAGATACAGGCCGGTTTCAGGAGCATGGCAGCATGTGGCCCTACATTCATCATTATTTTAGGTTAAGGCATTCCCAGCAGCAGGACTCCATGAAACATGCTACCTCAAGTAGTCTGCCATTTAACATGCGAGCTCTATCATCTAAAACATTTCCTAGAAATTCAAGGCCCTACAGGAATTGAAAACTAGACTCTATATTTGAGAAAGAGATTGCTGGGGGAAAGAGCTGAAGTTTGGGAACAGCAGAATGTAGATGCTGGATCCCCACAAAAAAGAGGAGGAAGCTTTCTAATGCAGTCTTTCATAGTGTATCAGCAAGAAGTAGACACAGTGAGTTCATCCTACCTCTTCTTCTTTACAGGAGTAGTAGCAGAAGTGGATGCTATGGTGTTGAAGGTGTTGGCATTCAATGAACCGCCAGGTTGCCTGTTTAATGACAAGAACAACAATTAATCACACTCTCAAACTTTTTCATTTCAGCCTACCTTTGAAAAGTCTTAAATTCTACTCATATTCCTGCCTGCTCTCTGTTCATAAAATGTTTCACTTGGGGATGGAAAAACAGCCAAAAATCTTCTTCCTTAGTTGACATATTTTAGAAGTTGTCAGGTTCTCATAGAACTAGCTAAAACTAAAGGAACAGAATAAAGAAGTGATTCATAAAATGACATTAACTGTCAGAAATTCAGACAAATCAATTCTGGTGTGCTACAGATTCACATTTCTTTTATTCCTGTGATTATATTGTGAGTAACTAATTATGTTGCGGTTTTTTTGCATTAGAAGCATTATTGCTTAATAAAAAATTTTAAATCATACCATCTTAAGTCTCTATCTGGCATTTATTCATATATGCAGAGCCTCAAAAATGGAAGTGACCCAGGCCCATTTCAAGCACTGAGAGGTGTGATCCAGTGTATAAATTACTTTATACATAAATAGGAATTCAAAAATAAAGTAAGTTTATAAATCTGTCTGATTTGGGCTGCTTATAACCATCAGTAGTACATGCCAGGGAAAATGTGTTACATTTAAATAGATTTTTAGCTCACCCCATGTTTTCCCAGTTCAATTTTCTCTGAAGGAGGAGGCATAGATGTGAAGGGTGGGTGGGGAAGGAAGTGAGGTGTGGAGGAAGGGTTAATTATTGTGAGAGTAGAGGGAAGAAAAGTCCTGTAGGGGAAAAAATAAAGAGTCTAGATTTTAATAAAGAAGAAAGAAAGGATGATCTAAGCTTTGGTGTTTGGTTAGAGTAATGATTGGCAATCTTTTTTTCTGCAAAAGTCCAGATAGTCACATTTGAACCTTTACAGACCATTTTGGTATTGTCTTCTACTACTCAACTCTGCCAGAGCAACAGGGGCATGGCTGTATTCCAATAAAATTGGCCTGAGGTGGTTTTCCCTGGTTTTTCTTGAACACATAAAAAGAAATGTACTACAATTAGAAAGAATACATACAACTTTGTTACTTCCAGTGATCTAAACATGGACATGCTCCTGGTAAGAGAGAAAGAAAGCAAAGTTTGAACAATGAAGAATGAACATTTGCTTCTATTTGGAATTATTCCTGAATTTAGAGTTTTAAAAGTTAGACATTGGTGAGAGAAAGAAATAGAAAGCATCATATTTTAGTAAATTTCATAAGATGATTTCATGATTTTGTCTCTTGTACTAGATTCCAAAGAATTTTTTTTCTTCTGAAAATTTAGTATCTTTTAAGCCCAATATTTTTATTTGTTGGGTTCAGTAATTTTCCTTAACAATAATAATGTAAAATTTGCATTTGCACCTATTTCATAATTTTGCCACCAGGACAACTTAAACAGAAACATAAATGTGGTAAGAATGGTGATTTGGAGCTACAAGTGCTCTTGATTCTTAAGTTAAACAACAAGGTTTTATTCTAGCCATGCACAGGAGTAATGATAGAGACTAAGAATTTACAGAAAGATATCAAGTAGGATTGAAGAATTGCAAGTAGATAGGTAACACTTAGAAAAATATTATACTTGAACCTTTCCCATAGTTAGTAGATACTGGTACCTATTGGTTAGTTGGTTATCCAAGGTATTGGCCTTATATGTTTTAGCAGCATCATTTCTGTCTGAGATCCTTTATAAAGAAACAAGACAAAAGTCTGGATAAATATTTAAATTATCAAACTCCTTTCAGACCATTTTCATGCTAGAATAGCTTAACAACATAGCCTTTCTCTAGTAAAGAGAACTATTTTTCAAGTGTTACATTTTAGAAAATTTTTAAATAAAAAGAAACCACTTATGACAAAATCTACTTATGAGGTTGTTTTAATATAGTTTGAAATTTTATTTTATTTTTTGAGACGGAGTCTTGCTCTGTTGCCCAGGCTGGAGTGCAGTAGTGTGATCTCAGCTCACTGCAACCTCCACCCGCAGGGTTCAAGCTATTCTACTGCCTCAGCCTCCTGAGTAGCTGGAACTACAGGCACGCACCCCTACGCCCAGTTAATTGTTGTATTTTTAGTAGAGAAGAGGTTTCACCACGTTGGCCACACTGGTCTCGAACTCCTAACCTCAGGTAACCCATCCGCCTCCACCTCCTAAAGTGCTGAGATTACACGTGTGAGCCAAGGCACCCAGCCTGAAATTTTAAGTGTTATGCCTTTTGCCTGTTTGTCTTTCTGACTCATTGAGCATTTAACTCTATTTTCATTTTCATTATTTTCTAATGATATATCTTGTCAATGTCAGTACTTCCTATGTCAGTAAAAGGCATCAATGAAATACTTGGTTTTTTTTTTTTAAGGTTTGTGGCATAAACAATATTATGTGTTTGCGAAACACATTTTCTTTTCTTTCTGAGCAATCAGGGAGACCACATTTTCCAACCTTCATTGCACTTAAGTTGGGGCCATGTGATTGAGCTCTAGACTAAAGAGTGTGGGCAGATATGTTATCTGCCACTTCCAGACCCATTGTAAAACCTCCTGGTGATCTTCCTTGTTATTTATTCCCCCTTCTACTATGGCTTTGGTATGCATAGCAGCATAAATATGGCAGCATTAAAATGTAGAAAGAACTTAGGTCCCTGAGTCACTTCATGGACTCCAGCAAATCACATTGGACTCTGATGTGTCAAGCAGTACCTTACAGTGTGTTAAACCATCTAGATTTGGAAGAGAGGAAGCAGATTTGTTAAAAAGTTACTCTACCTTGACAAATTAGTTTACTTTGACTAATACATGTAATGAGTCCAAATGATCATTAGAGATTTTAATCATTCTAATCTCATAGATCTAGAAAAGGTGTGTTCATCTGCTTCTTGAGTCAGAAAGCACAAATAAGGAAGGTTATCATTATATGCCAATGGTGGGATCTCATAACTTCGGCCTCTGCTCCTTCTTTCCTTGTCTCATACCTACTACTTCTTGCTGGTCATTTGATATGTTTTTTCTACTCTCCAGAACATCTCTACAAGGTAGGTATAATGATTTTCATTTTATAGATAAATAAATGGAGTCTCAGAGTTATTGCGTGGCTTTCTCTTGGTAACACAAGTAGAAAGTAGTCTATCTCCCAAATCGTTCACTGGGATCCAATGTCATATATTCGATTCTGTAGTATGATTGTTCCCAAAACTCATATATTAGGTTAACAGACCTTCCTTTACTCTTTAGTCACCTCTCATAGTCTCTATCATGCTACCAGGGGAATAAGTCTATCAATGGTAATGGAGAGAACTCTAAACCACCATTCCAATATGTATGTTGATTTCTTATTGCTGTGGGAGATTAATTTTGTACTTATCCTGGAAATTAAATTTCTGTCAACTTGTGATATAAAATAGGTTGTTTTAATAAAAATCGGTCTTGGAGACTTGAAATACCAAACAATGTAATTAGCAACATGATCAGAAAAGCCGAAGGAGAAGTTATACTTTCACAATGGAGCACTAGAGGGCCTCCTAACCTAGGTTTTCCAAATTAGTTATAACCCACTGTCTCTGGATGCTACATACACATTTATTTATGTTTCTTTTGCACACCTCACATTTTACACACATAAGCATATTTTAAAGGGAACTTCTCAAACGTAAACTCAGTACTTTTCTCATATTCATTTAAAAAAGTGCATCATTATTAAAATGCAAATGCACACATACCAGATATATTTGATCATCTTCCTCCTAAAATTATTTCAAGTCTTACATTTTGGAGTGGTCTGTATTACAGAAGTTCGGCTCCTGCTAACAGGACTTGCCTTTCTTTACTAACCCCTGTGTTCTCTTCCTCAAATCTATTTCCACATTTAGTGCCTTGGGAATGAGCTGCCAGGATACTTTGCCCAAACATACCACTAAAGGGTGTAAATAGATCATGTAATCTCTGGGCCTGCTTTTGAGGGTATAAAATGAAGGGCTTGAGCTATATTGGTGGTTCTGAATCTCAGCTGCACATAAGAATTACTCTATAAGCTTGAAAAAAAATGCTTGAGTTCCACCTCAGGCTAATTAAATCAGAATTTGGGGAGTGAGGGGTAGTAGGACCAAGGCATCAATAAAGTTTAAGAGCCCTCTCAGTGGTTCTAATTTATAGCTAAGGCTGAGAATGACCTAACTACATTGCCTGTGAGGTCTAGTCTATTTCCCGCATTCCTAGGCTGTATCTCGGCTGGCCTGACATAAACATTCAGATGCACAGCCTACAAAAGCTTAGGTTTTCCACCTTACTTGAGGCTCAATTATCTCACTTTAAAATTCATTCCTAGAAATAGGGTTTCTTTCTTCAATTAACCATCTGCAAGACCAGGATGAATGGACAGAGGTATTTTATATACCTCTTCTCTATGCACCGCTGTGGAGATGAGATCTTGTACATATACTACAAACTCATTTTTGACAAGGATGATAATTTTTAAAAGAGAAAGACCAACTCTTTAGGATACCAGCATTGATTGTCCTCTATTAGGGTGACTGACTTGAAAGCCTAGGAATAATGCAGAAGGTATATACATTTGCTACATTAATCAACACTGGCATAGTCTGAGTTTAGAATCTATTGGATGCTGTAAGTTACCATGTATTTGCTTAAAACCCAGTAGGTGCCATTTTTGCCTGCAATTGCAGCACATCTTTAGCTGCAGGGAGTAAACTCAACTAGCACTGGCTTTGGGTACTTATGGTGCCTATTTAATAGGAGTCCAAAAGACTCCTATTAAAGATGCTAACTTTGTCCTTTACTTATGCTTACTAAGCGCCTCTACCAAATCTAAACTACAAATTTGATTTGTGGCATTTGTACTTCAACCTGAATAGAAGTTGCCCTATTTTCCCTGTAGAGATGAGCCCTTTCCCTCCATGTAAGAAGGAACTAACAGGAGGCACACACGTTGGACTCATTCTATCAGCCCTATGGAGACTCCAGTGTCAAAAGAGTATTTTCACTTTCTAAAGAGAAAGTAAAGAGCTAACGTCTCTGTCCTGGAGTGGATTGAAACTATTGTATTATTAAAATTTACAGTCTCTCCATAAAGCAGTTGCATGGACTAACGTTTTTCCACCATCAGTGTGGAAGAACCAAATGTTGGAACAAGGATTATACATATTCGCAAAAAAAAAACCTATATTGAACTAACAGATTCTGCACAGTACCCACCCTAGCTGTACTCAAATCAGTGTCTCTAAGAATATTTCATATCAATCTACTATTAACAAGATTTTGGAAATGCATCTAGCCAAGATTTAGTGAGATCTGAAGAAGATAATTCAATTCTTAGAGCCCTCCATCCCTGGGAATAAAATATCAGTGATTCAAACCTTATTTTGGTAAACTTTTAAATACTTCATAACTTTATTAGAAAAGGAATTTAATATGTTATGCATTCCATTTATATGGTTCAAAAGCCCCTTACCTGTCCAAAGTGTCATCAGAACTGTACCGACTAATTGTAGCTTTTGGCACATCTCTCTCATTTACTTTCCTGTAGCAAACATAATTACCAAAAAAAAAAAAATCAAATCAATTACAAAAAAATAAGTTTATAAAACCTATCATACATATGGCAATATTTTGACCTATTTCAGTAGGAAATATACATGTTACCAAGGAAAGATAGATTTCTAATGCCCAAATCTTCCAACTTGGATAGAATAAATTATGGAAAATCCAATATCCTATGCTAATAAAAGATTCTTCTCTGGCTTCTATTATTTCTGACAACAATGTAACATATTCAAATTAGGGATAAGGATACGTAAATCATACAACACAACAAACAACACAACACTCAAAATGTTTAATAACTAATATGTACTCTTGTCAATGTTGTTTATTTCTACATAATAGGAACTCAATCTTTTATACTCAACTATATTTTGTTTGCAGAGTTTTAGCAGTGCCATAAACCAGCACCATGGACTAAATCCATAAATGCTTTGTTTAATATTCAGCACCGTGGACAGGGTGGAAAGAAGGGAAGTTACAGGCAGAAGGAGGGGAAAGACAGGAAAGAAAGGAAAGGAAAGGAAGGAAACAGGAAAAGCTGGGGAAAATGAAAAGGAGAAAGTGGGAAGTGAGAGAAAGGAAGGATAGAAGGAAAAGAGGAAGAGAGAAGAGTGATAGGAAGAAGAAGAGGAGAGACAAGGGCAAAGAGAGGAGAGCAAGACAGATGAGCAAAAATGGGGGGGAATTTAGAAAATAACAGAAAAGAGGATAGAAGACTCAGTAGAAGGAATCGTGATCATGGAAGCAAAGGAAAGATCCTGATCAGATTGATCAAACATTTAAAAAAGCCTGTTTAATGTGTCATATAACCCTATGATATAAAGCAAGCAAGCTCTTTGGAGAATTCCCCATTATTTATTGTGTTTGTATTTCTAAGTATCATTTAAAGCCATCATATCCAAAGTATTGCATTAGAATAAGTACTAAGACTAGATACTAAAGATTGAATTTTAAAGTTGATGTGGCATATTTTCATTAAGCAACTACTTGGATGTACTCAATATAAAAAGGGCTAGGAATAGTGCAAAAAGCATATTTGCTATATTAGTAGTGGAGAAAGTAATATTTGCTGTATTAATCAACACTGTTGTACTGATAAATATAAGGAAGTCTAGAATAAAATAACTATAGCTGCTATCTACACAGAGCAAGACGGATAAATCAGGTATATACATCCAAAGACAGAAAGTAGTGAGTGCCATAAAAGAGGTTTGGGTAAGGTGTAAGGAAGTTCTAAGCTGAGAAAGCTGATTTCTAGGTATACAAACCAGAGAAGGCTTTATGGAATGAAGTGCAGTTTGAGCTGGGCCTTGGAGGGGAAATAGATGTGAACATTTTCGAATAGAGGTAGAGGGAACAGCATCAGTTAAGGCAAGAAAAAGAGTGAAGAAAAATGCCAAATACAACTCCTCCAATGTTTAATACAACCCCAGAGTGAAATCATGGTGTGGTTCACCATCGTGTGTAAATGTGTAAATGCAAGCAGGTGCTGGAGGGCCATCTGACCCCTTGCAGAAAACAGCCCCTCCCCAGACACCATCACTATGTCTCTAGGTGGCCGTTGTCTTCCTACTGCTTATCACAATAAGACATGTTTCAACATGTTATTTTCATTCTCTCCCCTCCCTCACTTTCAACTAGGATGCAAGGTCTGTGGAAGCAGGGACTTTGCTTTGTTTGCAGCTCTTAACACAGCTACTGATGCACAGGAGGCCTCCTACAGGTGCTATTTGGCTGTCATCCTTATTTGACATGTTTAAATGATCTACCAGAACATGTACATGGTCAAACTTTCCAATTGTGGATAATACGAAGGTATTATCTAAGGTGATGACAGTGTATTATTTATTTTCCTTTATTTTCAGACCCCACTCATGCCAGCTCTCTGCACACATTGTCATCTCTGCTGGAAGTGCTTCTTTCCTTGCTCCATGCCCACCAGCCAGCCTTGCCCATTTGGGAAATTTTTCCTCATAATCCTTCAAGCATCATCGCCAACACCAAAGACCACCTCCTTGTTGAGATCTCTGATTATTTAGGCAGAGTTAGTCTCCCCTCTTTTCTATTCCCATAGTGCACTCACACACCTCTACTACAGCACTTTCCGTGACAAACTTGAGTATTTTCATTTGTGGATATTTTCAGGTCAAAGATTATGTTCTATGCATCTTTGTATTCCTGGCACCTCGCACAATGCTGGCACATAGCAGTGCTCCAAAGTGGCTGTTGAGTGGGCATCAAGGTAAAGACATCCTCTGCAGAGCAGAAAAATGACAAGTGACACCCTCTGAACAAGTACCAGGAGAAAAATAATCTGCCCTACTCTTTTAGGGAGATTGATTCTGTGATGTTAGTTATAGGTCAAGAGGGAAATGTCTAGGGCTTACAGATTTTTGTTCCTTAAAAGACTGATATTCTACTTTAGCCACAATGTTGGCCTCCATGAGGAAGGGTTCAGGAAACCAATACAATTTAAAATATGAAATAAGCATGAAAGGCATTAAGCTCTTGTTAACCTAAAACACATTGTATGTACATTAAGAATATGAAGTGTATTTCACACTTAAAAAACACAAGCATTTCTGTTCTTAAACGTTCCAGAGAAAGGTGAGTAACATAGAGGTGGCTGGACTCAAATGGTGAGCCTCTCCTTTGTTGGTGGAATCAGAGCCGGCTGAGAACCAGGCTGTGATCTTCAAAACCACAAAGACTAAGGACAGGGCCTCGGCAGAGAGTCTGCCAGATCACAGAACAGTAAATCAGATGAACTAAAGCTGGCATCAGGAAAATGAAATGGCAACTCTGTGTAGAGGGTTATAAGCTCAGCACCCTTAAAACAGGTCACAATTATGAAAAAGTTTAAAAGGGTTGACAGAAATTCATAAACAAAAGTTTCCAAAATAGACGTGTCCCAAGTGTCTGCTTAACTTTTTAAGATCCACGCCATAGAAGACATTCACACTCCCTTTCTAATTACATTTTAATGACAAACAGACACAAGCTACTAGACCAGATAAAACTTGTGTCTGATAAATAATTAGGTTCTTCTGATGGATGTGGTTGTTTGTATGGATGTGAGTACAACTGTGTTTTGGTAAGAATATTCTCTATTTTTATCAAAATGAGATTATTTATATCATTGTGATTACTGTTTGTCTTAATTTTTCTACTAATTTGCTTTCATCAGTCTATTTGCCACTGAGGATCAGTTCATGTTTTCCCACTAGCCCAGGAGTTTCCAAAAAGAAAGGTACTGTCCCATAAAGCAAGTGAACTCTGTAGTTGTTATTTCTGTATTTTAGACTTCCTTTCCCTAAGGTTCAGAGATATGTAATCTGGTCATGTTGCTGTTGTTGTTTGTTTGTTTGTTTGAGGAACAGGGTCTTTTTCCGTCACCCAGGCTGGAGTACAACGGAGCATCACTGCCCACTCCAGCCTCAATGTCCCAAGGTCAGGCAATTCTTCCACCTCAGCCCCTGGAGTAGCTGGGACGACAGGTGCGCACCATCACACCTAGCTAATTAATTTTTTTTTTTTTTTAGAGACAGGGTCTGGCCATGTTGCCCAGGCTGGTCTCTAACTCCTAGGCTCAAGAGATCCTCCCAACTTGGCCTCCCAAAGTGTTGGGATTACAGGTATGAGCCATGGCACCCGGCCTGATATGATCGTGTTTCTATGAGAGTCCTTTCCCTGCCTGTCAGGAGGATCACCTCAGTGGGATGCACAGAGGGTTGGTTATGTTCTGCCTCCAAGTCATGGTTCTGGAGAGGCAGAGTTTCCTTGTGGAAACCTCTGATGATATCACAGATTCTCCTTCACATGCCCAGAACATCGGGGAAAGCCCGAGGCATGCTGCAAATATTCAGCTGTCTTGAACAAGTCTTCTCTGAAAACTACCATCTTTGTGTTTCTGCTCTTGATGTAACATGTCTAAACACCCACCTGTCCAATGCATCATGGGAATTATGTCGGTTGAGCACCACCCTCCCGTAATTTTCATCTCTGCAAAGAAAGAACAAAAGTATGTCACATAGAAAGTTACCACAATGTTGACTAAGCACTAAATGAGAGAGACATGCGGGCGAGCTCCCAATTTTTGGCAAGGTTAATTCATCTTACTTCAGTTGTGAGAACACAAAATTATGTATCTATTTTAACCAGTCACCACTTGAAAGAGCATGAGAAAAGAAACAAGTTTGTCAGTACAAATGATCATTTATCCCATGAGGTTTCCACATGATTCAACAATGAATGAGTGTTGTGTTGTGTTGTGTTGTGTTTTATCAGACTGTGGGAATATGAGCCCATTTACTTTATACGTATTAGAAGAGTCCTTTTTGGCATGAAGTCAAATACAAAAGCTTTCCACAAATTGTGTTTAAGTTTAAGTAAGCCCATTATGTCTGGATATGTTGGTGGACTTGACAGTTCTCCTTCATAAAATGTGAGAAACTCAGTACCAATATTTGTGGTTAAGGAGATTTATAATTCACAGGAGACCTAGCCTACTTTTAAACCATGAGAATACAGTTTGCTCTAGTTAGTTGTTAAAATAATCCTATGAATTAGGCAGCGAAGACACTGTCATATCCAGTTCACAGATGAGAAAACTGATAGGGGATTTTGTGGCTTTCCTAAGACCACAAAGTTAGCAAGTAACAGAGGTGGGTCTAGGACCCAGATCTTTTCATTCCAAATCATTGCTTTTCCTACTGGTCAACTCTACAATCGACCTTCATATGTAAAATCTCAAAGTAATATCATTCTTATTTTGTACAGTGGAACTGAAAGTACAGGCCCTTTCAGGAAATGTCAAAACACGTAGTGAAGCCTTTGGATTTGAGCCAAGGCAGAAAGTAACTGAACCTATTTCATGTCAACCCAACGAAACCTGAAATACCACATTTTTCCTGATTATGCTCCACTAACATTACTTAACACTCTGGTACCTTTTTTTTTTTTTTTTTTTTTGTAAGACAGAGTCTTGCTCTGTCGCCCAGGCTGGAGTGCAGTGGTGAGATATCTCGGCTCACTGCAACCTCTGCCTCCTCGGTTCAAGCAATTCTCCTGTCTCAGCCTCCCGAGTAGCTGGGATTATAGGTGCCCGCCAACACGCCCGGCTAATTTTTGTATTTTTAAAGTAGAGACGGGGTTTCTTCCTGTTGGCCAGGCTGGTCTCAAACTCCTGACCCCAAGTGACTTGCTCGCCTCGGCCTCCCAAAGTGCTGGGATTACAGGCGTGATCCACCACGCCCGGCCTCCGGTACCATTTTTAATGAAGCTATAAAAGAACTGTAGTAGACAATGAAATAGAAAGATAAACAGTAAAAATGAAACAATGCCAGCAAATATACACTCTCAAAGACCCCAAGAGAACTTTCCTATCTTCCTCCATATCTCTTACTGAAATTTTTGAAAGAGGAGCAGATACCAGGCCTGTTTTTATCTGAGGCGGAATTATAACACACAGCCCAGAACTGGGCCGGGGGAATCAGGGAAGCATCAAAGCCAATTTTCCCTTCATTCAGTAGCTCCTATGCCATCCAAGCTGGCTTCCCTGGGTTTTCCTGGGAAGGCATGCCTGGCATAAAAGCAGCATTCCTCCCAACTGTGATTTGTCTTATACATTCTATCGTCACTCGTCTGTGTAAATATTGGCAATCCAAAATGTATGGTCTACATGTCACATGACACTATCACTACAGAAAATTGGAAATGCTCTGACAGAAGCAATAAATGCTGTTTCATGGAAGGAAATGATTGTTGTCCAATAGTGCTAACTCCAAAAGTTAGTGTGAGTCTCTAAATCTCTAAACACCCATATATTTCCTTGAAATAATAATATTCAATAACAGAAATTAATAGATATTTTAAATTTAACATTCACAAGAATGCCCCTCAAATAACCATATCTGCAGAGTTTGTAGATAGTTTAGAGTAAGTATCCTATAATGCAGGATTTCCCAACTGCAGGACTATTGACACTTCGGGTTTGATAATTTTTTGTATGGGAGCTGTCCCGTGATTTATAGGATGTTTACCAGCATCCCTGTTCTCTACGCATTAAATACCAGAAGCACTCCTCAATTTTAACAACAAAAACGTCTCCCAACCTTGCCAAATGTCTGCTGGAGGTAAAATTGCCCCTGGTTGAGAAACATTTGTGTAATGGAAAAACAATGGGCCATGTTAAAATCTCAACTCTATCACTAAATAGCTATGTGCCATTAGACAAGTTACTTAGCTTCTCTGAGCTCAGATCCCTCTTTTGTAAAATGAGGAGATATAACACCTACGTTGTGTTTTATTGTAAAATTAGTGGTGCTTTATATGTAAAGTATCTAACACCAAGCTTAAAGAAATCATAAAATGTCTACATAATTTATAATATACACATAACATAATATATAACCGGACAAATACCTATTGCTGGACAAATACCTATTGCAAATCTATATTGCCAATGAGGCTATATGCCTATGGCCATAGTTTTCAAATCTTTAAACCTCTCAGCTAGTAGAAGCAATGCTCAAAACAAAATTTTGTTGGTTGTAAGTACTTACAAAGTAATACCATATATCCCACCTTCCCAGTACCTGGAAGTAGATGGAACTAAAATAAGTCGGTAATTTTTTTAAATTTCTCTTGTACATACCAAAATTTTATATGTTAAATTTGGAATTACACTCTTTTTGTTTATTTCAGCTGATATGATCAACAGAGCAGGATTGTCCGATCATGGATTAACTGTTACCTTTTTGGAAACTGGAAAGTCATGTTTTCTTTTCAGTTTACCAAGTAAGCACAAACATCTATCCTAGGTAATAACCAGGCTCTCTCTCAGTAATGACTCACATTCTCTTATGCATGTGGATATTTAAAATGGCAGAGATCTTCTTGAAACTCTGATGTGTAACCTATTTGTGCTTACTAAGTCTTACCAAAAATTAGACCATGCAACAAAGTGTTTCAGGAGAAAAGTATTCACTTTTCAGATGAGCATTAGCTTCCTAAACAGATAATGCCTCTCTCTGCCCTTCTGTCCACCCAACACGCTCCACACCAGCTTACTTTTCTTCTTCAGGGCGTTTCTTTATCCAACTGTTATCCTGTAAGAAAGTTCTTCTTTTGTTCACCTCGTGAAAATCCTGCTGCTTCTGTGTGGTTCCCTGAGTGGTGCTCTTCATCTCTATCAACAGAAACATGAAAGACTGGAAGATGTAATAATGTGGAGTTGAGCGTGGGCTTGTTAACCTGAAAATCCTGAGAGGCACATCTGATTGGCCAGCATCAATCTAGGCTGGCAAGTCCAGTATTGTTTCAAAGTAGGATGCACCAGCAAGAAAGAACAGATCCCACACCCCATCACCAAAGATAACACATAAAGTTGCTCAGGTGCCAACTGAAACTGCCAGTGCCACTCATGAGGCCCCATCCAGCTCCTGGGAAAGGAGAACTCCCAGCCTGGGATAAACTGAGTCAGGATTTAGTAGGTTGGCCATTTTACCCCATATGAAATATACCTTGGAAGCCCACAAAAGACTGTTTTTATAATACATAGTAATAGTCAATAAGTCCTGGTCATTTGATTCTAAGTAACTTAATTCTTTTATCCTGTAAGAGCCAAACACAAAGAAGGACATATTTTTAAAAAGATATTTTTATTAATTAAAAAAAATTGAATTCCAATTACATGACTAAAAGCTGCGGCAAGTATACTTTTTCTTAAGCCTAACTTTGCAATGCTAATTAAATTAGACTGTTGTTTCTAAGCATTCAATATCTGTATTAAAGAATTGAGATCTGGGAGTTGTTTTTCCAAAATTTTAAAGTTTTCTGAGCGAGAGAAACATCATGTACATTACCATTTCCTGTGGGAGACATTTTTCTCAAGGTAACATTGGACATGCTGCCTTCCAGTAAGGACCTAAAAGAAAAATGGGAAATAGAGAAAGCACATCAATGACTCTGAGAACCTGTAAGTGACTGTTTCATGACTGAGATTCACTTTTCAATGACAGTGACATAGTCACATGATCTGTCATAACAAATACATGACATAAAGTGCCCCTAAGAACCCAAGAGTTCATCTCTTCCAACATATTTGTTCTACAGATGGAGAAAATGAGGCACAGGGAGTTTTGTGATTCCAGTGTTGTATCATAAGCAATCGGTAGAATCAGGCCATCAGTGAATTCATTTATTCAATCAATAATTACGCATGGAGTGCTTACAGTGTGCCTGGCACTGAGCCTGGTGCTGGGGACAGAAAAATGAGTTAGACAAGTGTCTGGTCATAGTCAAGAGGGAGAGAGAGGGATTGTGCTGAACCCACAGCACACTGTGAACGCCCAAAGAAGGGCTCCTCAGCTGCTTCCTGAAAAAAGCCAAAGCAAACTCAGGAAACTGCTGTGTAATTAGAAGGAAAGCAGCCAGGCACATGGAAATCACAGACTTGGAGAAACACTGGTGATTTTAGGCAACCGCCACATGGAAAACTCAAAGTTCCTGAACTACTCTTCTGGTGTTAAGGGGTTAAGGTAACCCACAGCACCAGTCTGCCCAGGACTGATCCAGTTCCCCAGAACTGAATTATGACTTTGTGGGTCCTAGGCGCTTTTGCCTTCAGGGTCCCTTCTTATTCACACAGATATACACACACACACAAATTTAAAATTGTATCTTATGACTATGTTAGTATGAATATAATCCTGGCTGGCTTCATTATTATTATTATTATATCAATATTTTTTCTTGTGATTGAAAGAAATTAAAATTAGAATGCTTTTGTGGATCATAAATATATTGGGGGCCTTTGTGTGCCTTAGTTAGCTCTGGGTCTTCCTGAAAGTGGGACTTTCAGTTTTCAAACCAGAAAAGTCCTGGACAAACCTGGATGGCTGGTCACCCTAGGTGGGGTATTATGTCCTTTCCAGTGTCCATCTCACCCAGACTGTGTATGGACCATAGGAGGGGCATTCAAGCTCAAGTCAGAAGCAAGTTTTAGGTCTACCTTTATCACGTTCAACGTCTGAGAATGAACCACTTAACCTCCCTGTAAAATAAGGCTATTGAAACCTGCCATCTACTTCCTAAGTTGCTGCGATGATCAAATGAATAATGTACATAAAAAACTACTTTGTTAAACTACCAATGCTATTGGACTTAAGGCAGTATTATTGGACAGCTGTCTATAGCTATAATTTGGGGTTCTAAAAGCCCCCACCTCCTATCCTCTAATGTGAAAGTATTTCCTGCAACAACTTGCCATAGGACCTGAAGTGGGAAAGACACACTGCTTTGGGTCAAGGTATTATTTTCCTTGGGGTCTGTTTCTGGAATGTCAGTAGCACTGCAGAAGATCAGAGGTGGAGGCTGTGAGTGTCCAGACCAGCTTCCCCTCACCAGTCTGAAGCTTGGCAGCTACAGGCTCATGACTGCACCTTCCCTGAGGATTTGCCCTTCGCTGTTAGGCCTGACTGGTTTCACAACCTCCCCACTCACTACAACCTGCTGACTAACCCGGGATAAAAAAGGTCAGTCCCTTGCCTCAAGATAGAATCACTTCTATCCAGTGACTCGCACTTCAGAGCTGGGATCCGGCTGTAGTTCAACCAGCAGAGAGCACATCCTTGCTCGCTTCCTTCGCTGGCCTCCCCCTGCCTCGCTCCCTTCTCCTGAAAGCACAGCCTCAATGAGCCACAAGCACCCAAATGCCCCTCAGAAACGGCTTCTGGGAAACCTGACCTAAGATGTGGATTAAGAACCAATGTATTCATCATGACCATTACCTTCACAGGGACCCGCAGCTGTTTGCTGCATGAATAACCAAGAGTCTGAAGGTCTTAGTGGAGTTAGAAAGAACTGCATCTAAGTGATGCTGTTTACTGACTGTGTCACCTTAGGTATGTTATTAGCTTAGGTCTCTTATTTGTATCATGAGGTGAAATAGGAACATTATGAGGTTCAAATATTACTAGATAACATATGTAAAGTGTCTAATTATTGCCCAGCACACAGTAGGTGCTCGGTAATTTTTAACTCCATACTTTATCACCTTGACAAGCAGAGAGCAAAGACATAGGAGAGGTATGGTTGGATGTGGGAAGGGATGGAACAGACTTGAACTTGGGCAGCTGGGCACACCGGGAGTGTCAGGGATCCCCTGGCTGGCTGTGTTTGGAGGCTGCATAGATAAACTCTGGCAAAATGAAGGTAAAGAAATACCTAAAGGCAAACTTAAAGCTCAACTAGTGACTATTTTGCCTCTGTCTGGTAGTGTGTCTCAGGACTTTTGGCTAGCCTCTTTCCGGTTTCTAAATGGGCTCTGATATATTTTTTTTCCTCTTAGCCGATAAAGACCTGGAGAGTTCTCAGCTGATTGCACTGGAATTCTCAGGTGGTCAAAATGCTGAATGCATAATTAGTGATACATCTGCAGAGACAGTAAATGCAATTGTGAGACAAAAGACAGGGTATATGGAGAAAGAGTATTTTACAATTATCTGCTTACTTTTCTGTCCCTCCCAAGAGACTGTTTCCAGTGGGAATGGCCTAAATCTTTTCCTTCTATTCCCAGCATCTGGGAGAGAGTAGGTGCTCCCTGGGTGCTTGTTATTGGCCAAGTCACATTCCTCCAAAATTCATATGTTGAAGTTTCCACCGCTAGTATCTCAGAAGGTGACTATATTTTGAGACAGGGCCTTTAAAGAGGTGATTAAGTTAAAACGAGGCCCTTGTTCTGTTCTTGACGCCACATATCTACAACTATCTGATCTTTGACAAACCTGAGAAAAACAAGCAATGGGGAAAGGATTCCCTATTTAATAAATGGTGCTGGGAAAACTGGCTAGCCATATGTAGAAAGCTGAAACTGGATCCCTTCCTTACACCTTATACAAAAATTAATTCAAGATGGATTAAAGACTTAAACGTTAGACCTAGAAACCCTAGAAGAAACCATAAAACCATAAAACCCTAGAAGAAAACCTAGGCATTACCATTCAGGACATAGGCATGGGCAAGGACTTCACGTCTAAAACACCAAAAGCAATGGCAACAAAAGCCAAAATTGACAAATGGGATCTAATTAAACTAAAGAGCTTCTGCACAGCAAAAGAAACTACCATCAGAGTGAACAGGGAACCTACAGAATGGGAGAAAATTTTCACAACCTACTCATCTGACAAAGGGCTAATATCCAGAATCTACAATGAACTCAAACAAATTTACAAGAAAAAAACAACCCCATCAAAAAGTGGGTGAAGGACATGAACAGACACTTCTCAAAAGAAGACATTTATGCAGCCAAAACACACATGAAAAAATGCTCACTATCACTGGCCATCAGAGAAATGCAAATCAAAACCACAATGAGATACCATCTCACACCAGTTAGAATGGCAATCATTAAAAAGTCAGGAAACAACAGGTGCTGGAGAGGATGTGGAGAAATAGGAGCACTTTTACACTGTTGGTGGGACTGCAAACTAGTTCAACCCTTGTGGAAGTCAGTGTGGCGATTCCTCAGGGATCTAGAACTAGAAATACCATTTGACCCAGCTATCCCATTACTGGGTATATACCCAAAGGACTATAAATCATGCTGCTATAAAGACGCATGCACACGTATGTTTATTGCGGCACTGTTCACAATAGCAAAGACTTGGAACCAACCCAAATGTCCAACAATGATAGACTGGATTAAGAAAATGTGGCACATATACACCATGGAATACTATGCAGCCATAAAAAATGATGAGTTCATGTCCTTTGTAGGGACATGGATGAAATTGGAAATCATCATTCTCAGTAAACTATCGCAAGAACAAAAAACCAAACACCGCATATTCTCACTCATAGGTGGGAATTGAACAACGAGAACACATGGACACAGGAAGGGGAACATCACACTCTGGGGACTGTTGTGGGGTGGGGGGAGGGGGGAGGGATAGCTTTAGGAGATATGCCTAAAGCTAAATAATGAGTTAATGGGTGCAGCACACCAGCATGGCACATGTATACATATGTAACTAACATGCACAATGTGCACATGTACCCTAAAACTTAAAGTATAATAATAATAATAAAATAAACAAACAAAAAAACGAGGCCCTTAGGGTGGGTACTAATTCAACCTGACTGGTGATCTTGTAAGAAGAGAAAATTTAGAAACACAAAGAGACACCAGAGGAAAGGCCATGTGAGGACACAGTAAGAAGGTAGCCATCTGCAGGCCAAGGAGAGAGGCCTCAGGAGTAATCCAAATCTGCCCAGCCCCCACAACTGTGAGACAATGATTTTCTGTTATTTAAGTCACTCGTCTGTGGTATTTTGTTATAACAGCCTGAGTAAACTATGGAGTCCTTATGAAAAAAGTAATTTGAAGAGTTATAAAATAGGCAAGTCATTCAAAGAGCTTTGGTCTACACTGCCCTTGATCTGTGTCCTCTTCGAATGGTCTATTGCACAGGGCAATTGCTAATAGAATAAAGATCCACTGGTTGAGCCCCTGCCCTGAACAGGGGACCTCTCAGGCATTGTCTCTCATTTTTCACATAAACTCTGTGGGGTGGCTGTTGGTCCCTCCAACTCCCAGATGAGACTACCGGAGCTCAGAGAGAGGATGCAACATGTCCAAGGTGTTAAGAGGCTGCATCGGGCTTCTAAACCAAGCCACGCCCTCCTCAGCAAATAGCACTAATGCCCATCAGGAGTCACTGCAAGACTAGGCTGCTGCCCTGGTGTTAAAGCGAGAGCGGGAACGTGGATGCAGGGTTTTCCCTGGCCCTGAGCATCTCACTCCTTGGAAGTCGCATGAGCTCTGGTCAAGTGCTTGGTACCAGGGCAGCCTCTCAATGAACTGCTGCAGCAAACAAACCTTCACAGGACAGCCTTCTCTGTGTATTCCCCAACATTCCTTTGGTTAAAAACATGTCCACACAAAAACTTGTACATGAATGGCCATGGTAGCACATAACAGCCAAAAAGTAGAAACAACCCCAATGTCCATCAGTGGATGAATGGATACACAGCATGGCATCTCTGTGCAACAGAATATTACTCAGCATAAAAAGGAATGAAAATACTGATTCATCTTACAATGTGGAAGAAAATTGAAACATTAAGTTAAATGAAAGAAGCCAGACACGGAAGAGGACACATTGTATGATTCCATTGATATGAAATGTACAGAACAGTCACATCCATAGAAAAGAAAGTGGATTAGTGTTTTCCAGGGGTTAAGGGGAGAGGTGAATGAAGAGTGACTGCTAAAGGTAATGGGGTTTCTTTTTGGGGTAAAATTAAAATACTCTGGAATCAGATAGTGGTGATGGTTGCACAACCTTGGAGATATATATATAATATATATATATATTTTAGACAGAGTCTCATTCTGTCACCCAGTCTGTAGTGCTGTGGCACGATCTTGCCGCACTGCAACCTCTGCCTCCTGGGTTCAAGCAATTCTCGTGCCTCAGCCTCCTGAGTAGCTTGGACTACAGGTGTGTGCCACCACATCTGGCTAATTTTTTTATTTTTAGTAGACACGCAGTTTTGCCATGTTGGCCAGGCTGTTCTCAAACTCCTGGCCTCAAGCCATCCACCTGCCTCGGCCTCCCAAAGTACTGGGATTACAGATGTGAGCCACCACACCCAGCTGTGAATATATTTTTTAAAAAGCACTGAATTTTACACTTTAAATTGGTGAATTTTATGGCATGTAAATTATATCTCAACTAAAAAAAAAAAAAACTGGCAGCAGGCCAGGCCATCTTTGAGCTGGAGAGGCAGAAAAGACACTCTTGTATGGCCCGTGCGGTTTTGCCAGAATAAAATGGAATCAGATTATATTTCACAAGATTATCCCAGTCCCATCCTCATGGGCACCTCCATACACTGCTAACAATTGAGCTCTCCCCGGTATGCATCTGTATCAACTCCTAAATGTTAAACTGGTGTCTTGAGTGACCCGTGGATCATTCATCATTGTGGCCTGAAAATATGCTCTCTGACCCTGAACTATGCAAGCAGCTGTTAAACTTATACAATAAAGACAAGCAGGCCTAGGCTTCTGTGGAACTCACAAACAGAAGCCACATAAATAATATAAACACACATACTCAGGAACATCCTAGTTTAAAACTTTCTGTCTTCTGATCGGATCCTAGTTCCCATTTGTGGTTTGAAAAGAGTCACACTATTGTACAGGAAAGCAGAATGAGAGTTGCAAGGATAAAGTCAATCACAGGCAAGAGAATGTCTATGTGAACTAACAATGGGGTATAGCAGATTATGTGACAATAAGAGAATGTGATATTCTACCACGTTACCAAAACATGTAACCATTGGGTAGTGTGTTCTCTGTTATTTCAATTGAGCACCTGCTATTTTAAAATATATATTATATATAAAGACATACAAATGGCTAACAGGTAAAATGCTCAACACCACTAATCATCAAAGAAATGCAAGTCGAAACCAAATGAGATACCATCTTACTTCAGTTAGAATGACTATTATTAAGAAGACAAAAATGACAGATGCTGGTGGGGATGCAGAGAAAAGAGAACTCTCATACACTGTTGGTGGGAATATAAATTAGTACAACCTCTATGGAAAAGAGTATGAACATTTCTCAAAAAACTAAAAGTAGAACTACCATATGATCTGGCAATCCCATTGCTAGGTATCTATCCCAAGGAAAAGAAATCAGTATATTAAAGGGATACCTGCATCACATGTTTATTGCAGCACTATTCACAATAACAAAGATATCGAATCAACCTAAGTGTCCATCAACAGAAAAATTGATAAAGAAAAAAGGGTATATATGCACAATGGAACTATACATGCTGCTCATAAAGACATACCCAAGACTGGGTAATTTATAAAGGAAAGAGGTTTAATTGGATCACAGTTCCACATGTCTGGGGAGACCTCACAATGATGGCAGAAGGCAAATGACAAGCAAAGTCACATCTTACATGAGGGCAGGCAAGACAGCATGTGCAGGGGAACTGCCCTTCATAAAGCCATCAGATCCCATGAGATTTATTCACTATCTTGAGAAGAGTATGGAAAAAAACCGTGCCTCCATGATTAAATTACCTCCCACCAGGTCCCTCCCATGACATGTGGGAATTCTTACAACTCAAGGTGAGATTTGGGTGGGGACACAGAGCCAAACCATATCAGAGAGTTAAAGATGCACGCTGATGTTTATACAGACTTCCTGCCCATCTTAATGTCAACACCCTTCTTTTCCCCATTAGATCTTATCCTTAGCTTCCCTTTATGCTCCAGAACTTTCCATGTCCCTCAAACTGTCAAAAACCATCTGACCCTCCTTGCCTCAGGATCTTTCTCTCTACTAGCCAATCTGAAGTAAAATATGCCTGGACAGGTGACATCTTAATGTGTTAGCAGTGGCATAGGCAGAAAAATGATTGACAGCCCTTGGGCTAGAAAGCCCCAAATTGTGTGTGTCCCCGGCTTCGTCACTCATTAGCTACTTGGACTAAGTCTCTGCTTCTGCCTCTGCAAAGAGGAAGTTATAGCAATCTTAAAAGGTTGTTATGGAAATTAAATGAGATAATGCTTTGTAAATTATAAATTCCTATAAAATCATATAAAGTATTATTATTGTTTGAACTTTCCTCCCTTCCTAGCAGACCCTAAAGGGGCAGCAGAAGCCTAGGTCAGAGGAGGACTGAGGTGGGATATGGGTAGAATACCAAAGAAAATTTAAAACACAGCAACCATCTGGGATTTTGGTCAGAGAGCTATATACTAAGGAAGAGGCAACTGGGAAGTCCCAGGGAAAGAAAGTGGGTTTACTGGAAACTGTTCCTAGGGAGCATCCCAGAGGTTCTGGGATGAAGCCAGTGGGGGTGTTTATAGGATACCTGAGGCTAGTCATTAACAGAGAGAAAGAGGGTAAGTTCCATGAGCTTGTTCAAATGTCTTATTTCACTTGTTCTCATTTAACCAGGCCTTCTGGAGAATACCTAGCTAACAAAGGCATGAAAATATCAGACCCTATGGCAGAATGTTGGGTCTGATTGGAGCTATCCCTAAATATAAAATGATGAAGAGATACCTGTTTTCCTCTACAGAGCTCTTTGCAGGAATTTCTGATGATCTGAGAGTTGATCAAGACCTCAGCCATCCCAGCATGGTACCTAACCCTGGGTGCAAACCTCCAGATGGGCAGAGGATGAGAGAGTGAGGGATGGAGGGCAGTGGCACTGAGTTAATTGCATAGGGTCTGCTTGCAAATCCTTCTGCACGCAGCATCAAAGCATTTTTATACCAAATCCATCATACCTTTTTGTCAACCAGTAAATTACTGAAAATATAATTAGTCTTATATGTGAAACATCATGAATTTTTTTATTTTAAAAAAAAGAATTTTCATTCTTAAAGCAGTTAGTAATCATCACTATAGATTTCAGGGTAAATCTAAATTTTATTTTAAGAATTCCTCCAGAATGCCATGCCTCTTTCTTTTAAATTACAAATGTTACTCACATTTTTAAAAATGTTTAAGATTTATCTTAAATTTTTTGGGGGCTGGGTGTGGTATGTTCCAATGGGAGAGGACAATAAGGAAAGGTCCAGTCATGATGATCTGGAGATTTCCAAGTAGGGACTCGTGGCAGACAATGATTGCACATCTGATATCCATTCTCCCCTTCTTTCTTACTGATATCTAAAGCCACATTTCTCAGGCTCTCTGAAGCTAGCAGTGACACATTTGTAGTTCTGACTATTACAATTGAAGTGGAAGTCCCTGGGAAGAATATGTCCTTTTGTGCTCCCCCACTCTTTTCTGAAACTAAGGTGGCTTGCAGGAGGGAGGAGCAGTCCTCTTGGACCTTAGGGACTGTGGGCAATCATAGGGACTAAATTCACACACGAAAAATAGCAGAGCAGGAAGTTAGAAGGGACCCGGTTCCTTGACAGTGTCATGGAGTTGCCACAATAGCCCTGTATTATCTACCTCTGAACTTCTCCTTCCAAGAGAAAAATAAACCGCCTCGTTTGTTTAAGAGATTTCTTTTCCGTTTTCTTTTTTTTGTTGTTGTTGTTGTTACTCAAGCCTAATGCTCTTCCTCCATGTCACTAAGCCATCGTGCAGCAAATAGAAGGTCCAAAAGTTGACAGGAGTCTACAAAAGATATGTGTGATTCTTTTATCAACAAAACATATGTGTTAAATGTTCCTAGCAAGAAGGATCACTTGTTAAGCCCCTACCAAGTACCACCTGCTGTACCACATGTTTTATGCACATTATCTTATTTAATCCTTCCAGGTCAGTACTATTATCTATAATTATGGGATCCCAAACCTCAGAGAGGTTAAATAACCTGCCCAAAGTACACAGTTAGAGGAAGAATCAGAAACTGCAGTTAGGTCTGTGTGACTGCAACACCAGAGCTCTTTTCAGTAAGTGATACTACATGTAACTCAAAGTGCCATGTGATATGACCCATACCAGGCACTCAGAGAAATGCCTGGAGTCCCAGATGATTGATGATCATGGGAGAGCAGGTGAGACGAGCAGCAGGAATGAATGGCTGCCCCAACATTTCCTGATAGCTCAGCCTCAAAACTCACTCCCCAATGACCACACTGCAGCCAGAAGTGGCCTGAAGTGGCCTGACATGGTTCCTGACTGGACTCCTTCCCTGAATCTATCTCATACAGGATAGCTTGATAATGTTTCATTCTCTCTCGTAGTCCAGTGCTGGCCATTGATCAAGCTAACTGAGAAAGGAAACTATAATGTATTCTATTTACAGGTGATAATAGTTTCACAAGGATGCTGGGTTTTTCTTCTGAAATATAAATGAGTAATATTGTGGGAAATTAAATTTTTCTTATCAAAGATGCAAGTTGCCAAATCAGTGAAGGCCCCTGCCAGATGGCCCAAGCCAGAGAAAGTCTGCTCTTGAGTCTCTCTTTCCCTTTTGGCATCTCTCCTACATCTTTCACACAACCTCTTCCAGCCTCGCTGCTCTCTTCTTCTCTTAGGACCCATTGTCCATGTCACCCAAATCATCTCCTCAGGCCCCCTCTTTGGGTGGCCCCAGAGCCATTTCTAGAAGCTTCCATGTAAAGCCTCTAAGGTGTAAACATTCCTGTCTCATCGACCTCTACTTCCGCAGACATTTTACTGCAGTAGTGCTCTTTCCATCTTCCCCAGGATATAAAACAGTACTTTATATATACATGGATATTTCTTTTTAGAAATAGTTCAACAATATATGTTTCTGTGAATAATATCCTTGTTAAAAATGCCCTTTTGTGGAATGGATTAGGGATCACTAGTCTCTCAAACTGGTAGGATTTTAAAAAATGCAGCCAAATTTTATTGTTTTGTAATTCTTTAAAGGAATTACTTATTTCAGGTACTGAGGTTATCCTGAGCTTCAAATCTACTCAACATCCACATATTGACACTTTGGTAGCCTCAGTTCAGCTAACTGGATTTATTTCTAAGTGCCACGTTTCAGTTTCATTCCAATTAAGTTTTTAGCTTCTCACAAAAAAGATGAAACTCTAATCTTGGCTTTTCAAAAGGCTGTTGCCAGTACATATGCCTACTGATTACAGACACCAGCAACTGTGTTTTAGAAGTGTAATATTATGAGAAAAGATGTGTGAACGCTGTCTCTCTTATGCTGTGAAGTAGAAAAACCTTTACCTATGAAGCACTGAATGCATGTGTTGAAAATTATGATGTAAAATCATAACGTCAAAGTCTGAGGAGAGAGGGAAAAATATTTTCAATTATTGGCCCATCTTTCATTTCCTCTTTGTGGCCAAACACCAGAAAGAGCTAGTTTTTATCTGCTGCCTACTGCTTCTGCCCAAGGACATTTGTCTTTAGGTTTTACATGAAATCACTCTGCTAAAGTTCTGAATCATGAAATCAATCAACTTTCGTAGCTCTTTTTGTATGCATTTGAAACTATCAGCATCTCCTATTTCTTACTTTTGTCTTCTTTTCAGCTTCTCCTCATCTCCCCATGCCCTTACTCAATTTCCTTCAGTATTTTCTATCTCTAATAACAGCACTTCCTCTGGGAGCATTTAGGTCCATTAGGTGACCCAATTGCCACTCCTCCCACCAGCCCAATCTGAGCCCCAGCTCCTCTTGTCCCAATGCCAAGAATTCCCTGAGCCAACTTTCACTTCAGTCCCCCAGCCTGATCTCAGCCCCAGCTCTTCCTGTCCCAGTGCCAAGAATTTCCTGGGCCAGTTCCCAGCTCAGCTAGAATCTTCATCATCTTTTGGGTCCTCTCAGCATAAAGACTTTAAAAATCTCACTCTTCCCTTCCCACCCAAGGACATAATGCCTCTTGGCTTACCTCACGAAGTCTTTACCACTCCCTGCTAACTTTCTCTTAAGAAAGATTGTGCGAACAAAGAAACTAAAATTGGTTAAAGAAGGGCTCATAGAGGAAAGAGAAAAGGAGAAATAAGGCAGAAAAGAAAAAAAAATGTGCAGCAGAAAGTAAATTAACAAAATAAAGGATGATGGAAGAAAAGAGAAAAAAACAAGGACTTCAATTCTGACTGCTGAGATTTGGGGTCCTACAATAATAATAACTATTTTGAGCTTATATTTTATAGGTGTTGTCTCATTTAAGCCTTACATGCCTTTAGGTTGTTACTATTATTATACTTGTTCTTTGATGAAACTTAATGATGAATGGTTTCAGTGAAGTCAGAGTCTTCTTGCGGAAGGATAGGGCAGGAGTTGGAAATGTGGGCAGTGGTCGAAATGTAGGCAGATTTCTTTTCTGGAAGGAGTCTCAAGATGAGTAGTTTGCCTGAGGTTACATAACTAGTGAATCGCCCAGTTGGGATTCAAACTCAAATCAGCCTGACGCAACAGTACCTATCTCAGAAGCCCGGGAAACAAAAAGGAGTCAACAGGAAGAAATTTACTCGACTAAAAAGTGGTGAATAAAAAAAGAACGAAATCATGTTCTTTGCAGCAACATGGATGCAGCTGGAGGTCATTATCCTAAGCGAATTAATGCAGAAACAGAAAACCAAATACCAGGTGTTTCCCCTTATAAGTGGGAACTAAACATTGGGTACTCATGGACATAAAGATGGCAACAATGGAGATCCATGGTGGAGCTCAACAGAGAAGAATTGGAGCAGACTTTCTTTGATCATTTTACCAAAGTATCGTGAGATTTACATAGAGTGACATTTGGATATTTTAACTACCCCAAAATCTTTCAATCAATTTATCAAGCTTCTAATATATTTTTATAAATTACTATCTTTATAAAAGACCAAATGTCAATAGTTGCCCAGGGAAAATCTCTTTAGTGATGGAGAATATAAAAAAGCTAAAGTAGAATAAGTAAACAAATACAGAAAAGGGGTCCAGAAAATGACACAGGGTGGCAAATCGCCCTGGTGGTATTCACTTTTGCTTCTGAAAAAGTCCTGAGGGTTTCAAGGTGCGGTAACAGTGCCAACCCCACCACTACTTGTTTCCCGGAAATCAATGAAACAGGGAAAATCCCTAGGAACTGGAAAAGGACAAATGCCATAAAACCATTTTCAGTAGAAGAATAAGAGGGGCTCTATAATTACAGATCAATAAACAGAAGCATTATCTTTTGGAAGATAAATAAAACAAACCATCAAACAACTAATTACCACCTAAAAGTACAAGAAATATATGTAAGGGGAAAACAAACAGTACTTCATGAAGTGTAAATATTAACAAGTCTATTTAAATCCATTTTTAAATAGTCTCTCAGAAAGAAACAACTGTGTTTAGCCTGAATACACAGCCTAAAAGGAAATCCAAAAATCATCAGGCTGGGAAAGATTCATTTAGCCTTCTGTGATGGTTAGAAAGCAGCTATTTCTTCAGTCACACAACCTCACAATCTAAGCTTAGCATTGGGAAACTTGTTTACTGCTGGTGAAACAGAGTCCAGAATGTAGCACAAATGAAAGCCCCTACCATACAATTTTCTCATTGTTGATTCTGGGGTTTGTTTGTTTGTTTGTTGAGACGGAATCTTGCTCTGTAGCCCAGGCTGGAGTGCAATGGCGTTATCTCGGCCACTGCAACCTCCACCTCTGGGGTTCAAGCTATTCTCCTGCCTCAGCCTCCTGAGTAGCTGGGATTACAGGCACGCACCACCATGCCTCTCTAATTTTTGTATTTTTAGTAGAGACGGGGTTTCACCATGTTGGTCAGGCTGGTCTCTAACTCCTGACCTCGTGATCCGCCTGCCTCGGCCTGATTCTGGTTTTTAATACACAACCCTCACCAGCTCCTTTTCTTACAGCCCATCTTTTCTGCAGAATGATAACAGCAAGCTTTAACGTGAATAGTGGCCTATAATTATTTCATTTTACAAAAAACACTGGTCTAATATTCATTAATAAAAAAGCTATCCAATAAAAGTTATCCATCACCTGAGCCCCATCAGGGGCTATTTTCAGTTCTAGCTGAAAATACAAGTTAAATGAGTAAAAACTCAAATTTTGACCACAGACTATGAGCCAAAACCCTGTTAGTTATCTTAAATACTTTACTGTATTTCATATTCACAAAAGCTCTGTCATGTAGCTGTTCTGTATCCCAATTTTACACAACATAAATCTTTCTCACTATATTTAGAACATATGTGGAAATACAAGAAAGCATATATAAAATGTGGAAAATACAAGAAAGCATAAAGAAAGGAAAAAAAATCAGACACCTTTAATCAATCACTGTAATTTTCTTCCAGGGTTTTTCTTTGCCCATTTAGAGCCTACTGATATGCATTTTCCAATGCCATTTAAGAATATTTAAATATTTATTTTGCAGCTACAAAATATCTCATTTTATTTATCAATGTAACATCATTCCTCTGTTGTTTCTAAAAAACCATACAAAAGTCTTTCACCAAGTATCTGATTATTTTCTTTGAATGAATCCGAGAAGTGAAATTACTTGCCAAGATGTATAATTTCTAAAATATTCTTGATCCCTATTGTCGAGTTTCTTTCCGTAAATCTTATAGTAGTTTATCATCCACCAGCAACATATGAGTGTCCATGCATTTGCCAGCATTTAGAATTATCATTCATTAATCTTTTTAATAATATAATAGGTGAAAGTAGAATCATTTTGTTTTACTCGCATATTTTTCTTCACTTTACAGGGCATTTTCTTTCTTATTTTATAAATTATCCATTGACAATTATTATATATTTCTTACTGATTTCTCATTTTCTTTATATGTCAGGAACATTCATCTTTACTAGTTTTTCATTTAGCTTCTAATTATAAATTTTGTATCAGAAGCTTTTGATTTTGCATTCCCTATTTTTCCCTTTATAATTTCTTCCACTTTCACTCTTTAAAAGCCATCTTTGTAGACCATCCATCAATCTTCTTTCTGACCTCGAAATCCAAGCAATCGTCAAGTCCTATAATTCAACATCTCTTGTGTATCTTTCTATTTGCAAGACACCAATTCAAACTACCATAATCTCCTGACTATTCCAACGGCTTCCCAGCTACATTCTCAATCTCCAGACTTCCTCACTTAATCCACTCTCCTCCTCACTGGTGCCAAAGTAGTCATCACCTACTTAAAGTCGTTCAAGGGTGTTCCCTTTCTGTCAGGATAAAATCGAACTGTTAACAAGGCTGACAAGGCCATACCCTCCAGCCTCATTTCCCCCAACTCCCCACTCCCCACTCACACTCTGGCTTCAGCCACAGCAACTCCTTCCAGTGCCTGGGGCTCCATCCTTTTCATCACCTGTGAGCTATTGCTTATTCTATCTATGCCTGAAGCACTCTTCTTCCTGAACTTCCCTCAACCCCTCATTTTCCTTCAGGAAAGACTTCCATTCACCTTCCAGATCACACATTCTATATCCTCCAGGAATCATTCTGTGATACCATCGCCACTTGCCCCACTCCTTCCTC
This sequence comes from Pan troglodytes, assembly GCF_028858775.2. Lineage (NCBI taxonomy): Eukaryota > Metazoa > Chordata > Mammalia > Primates > Hominidae > Pan > Pan troglodytes. The sequence continues at coordinate 83,218,802 of NC_072412.2, read as the reverse complement.
CCCGGGCTGAGTTATGAGCCCTACTATGTGTTCAAATAGCAAAGAGTTTCCATAACATCACCTAAGACTGTCTGTGTGTGTGGCTGAATAATCTTCCCCCACCCCCAACCCACACGTATACACACATACTCACACCCGCACACATTCACACACTGTACATCTTAAGAGCAGTGGCCAAGCCCATCTTCTCCACGGCTGATTTTCAAAACTTATCACAGTACCTGGTACATAATCAGTTCTAGAGGAATATTTGTTGAACAAACATGAGGTTAACTAAATATTTATTTTTCTTTTAATTTTTACAATATATTTTGTTGTTTTATGTAATCTCTCTAATCCATGTGGATTTACTTTGGTAATGGGAGAATAAATCCCTTTCTCGTTGATATATGATACGTCCTTTGTCACACTTTAAATTCTTACATATTCTTAAATGTGCTTTGTGGCTATCTGTTTTCCTCAAGAAAACTGTCTTTAGTTTCTTACAATAAAAACAAGCTACTTTTATTATTGTGTTTTTCTGATACATACATTTTTAATATCTAGTAGCACAGCACCCTTCATTAACTTCCTTTTTAGAAATTCTATCAGCTATTCTTATTTATTCCTTTCTTTCAGATAACTTTAAAATTATTGTCTAAGTTTCAGCCAGGTACAGTGGCTCACGCCTGTAATCCCAGCACTTTGGGAGGCAGAGGTGGGCAGACCACGTGGTCAGGAGATCGAGACCATCCTGGCTAACACGGTGAAACCTCATCTCTACTAAAAATACAAAAAATTAGCTGGGCGTGGTGGTGGGCGCCTGTAGTCCCAGCTATTCGGGAGGCTGAGGCAGAATGATGTGAACCCGGGAGGCGGAGCTTGCAGTGAGCCGAGATAGAGCCACTGCAGTCCAGCCTGGGTGAAAGAGCGAGACTCTGTCTCAAAAAAAAAAAAATTATTTTCTAAGTTTCCAAGATAAATATTCTATTGGAACTTTTGACTAAAATTGCATAGATTCTATAAAAAGAGTTTGGGAAGAACTGACATTTAAGGTCCGCTTTCACCTTTATGTCTTACTATAAAATGTTGTTATTTTTTAAATCTGGATTTTAAATTTTTCTTGTAGAGATTTTTTCTAGATTTTTATATTTTTGTGCTATTGTGAGTCATATTTTATACATATATGTCCCATTATGTAATATGCTATGTATATTATAAAATATGTATATAATATATAATTGTATAATTTTATATATCTATTAATTATTCATCAAGGATCCTAATTTTTCTTTTTATCTGCTGGTGCTGTGAGTTAGGCATACTCATACATGTCACCGTTTGTCCACATGGAATCATGGTTCAAATTCAAGTCTATCTAGATTTCAGCTCACTGCATGCATTTGTATACAAATTTCTTTTAAACTTTTACACACAGCATCTCTAATGACAAAAGAGGGAACCCTGGGGAGAACTGGGGAGAGGGCAGGGCAATAGGGATAGTTTTCTCCAAAGCTTTTTAACTAAAATTAGCTCTCCATACAGACATGTGCCATGCTTATTTCATAATTTTATTGCATTTTCTAGAACATTGACACAGTCTCCTGGGATGTATATATCTCAGTTTGGAAAATATGGCTTATAGTTCACTGTCTTTCCCCAGGAGGCTTCATATGAAGGATACGTAATCACATTTTAGAGTCAGGGAAACTTGGGTCTACAGACAAAGAATAAATTATTCAGATTTTTAGAGCTATCAAGTATACTATTACAAGGAGGATTCAGGATGATCAGTTCTTGTATCTAGAAGTAAACCAGTTGTCATTGAATAGGTAGCTATAAAATTCACTGTTCCAATTAAGTATCACAATAAAAGGATGACTCATGTCCTTAAAAAATTTAGTAATCAACATGAAATGAAAGTCTAGCACGTGTAGCTGTCATTTGGCAAAGCATCCATGTGAGGAAGAGCTTCTCCCGAGCTTCAAAATCACAAGTTCATGGAAAAAATCACAGTTTACCATTTGTACAATGGTAAGCTGGAAACACTTAAGGAATATAACTGATAAAGACTTTTGATTAAGGCCGGGCGCATTGGCTATGCCTGTAATCCCAGCACTTTGGGAGACCAAGGCGGGTACATCACTTGAGGTCAGGAGTTCAAGACCAGCCTGGCCAACATGGTGAAACCCCGTCTATACTAAAAATACAAAAATTAGTCGGGTGTGGTGGTGCACACGTGTAGTCCCAGCTACTCAGGAAGCTGAGGCAGGAGAATCGCTTGAACATGGGAGGCGGAGGCTGCAGTAACCCGAGATTGTGCCATTGCACTCCAGACTGGGGAAAAGAGCGAGACTCCATTTCAAAAAAAAAAAAAAAAAAAAAGACTTTTGATTCAGAAGTGAGCTTTGAACAACTCCAGCTATGTATGCAGCAATTAATACCTAAAATCTTTATTTCAAAGTACCCAGCCAAAGAAAATGGAAAACGATCAACAAATGGTCTAGAAGCAGGACAATGACAGAAAGCGAAGCCATGTGGAACCAGTAAAGATTTCCCTTGGACTGCAAGGCCAAAGATTTTATCCCCTCACTCTTAAGAAATGCTGGGAGTTGATGCCTGAACCGTATAAGATACTCTCAGTTAAACAATGTTTGCTTAATTTGACGGCTTCGTGAATTGTGTTCAGTTCATTCCACAGTATGAGCTCAGTCATTCAAAATATATTCTTTGTTTTGTTTACATAGTCCCCAGGAATATGAACCTCTAAGGTATTTCATCATAATTCTGGTAGTCTGAGAAGGCAGTCAGGTAAGCATCACCTACAGAATGGCATTCGAGGCAAGGGTGTTCTGATTGTACAGACCACAGCTAACACACATACATCAGATCCCCTCCCTGCTGAGGGGCTACTGGCTCCTGAGATGAAAATCTCATAAATATAATAAACGGCAACACTGATTCCACAAGTCACAAGTTGGAAAACGTATTCTATTATGTCTTAGTCATACCATACACACTATAATATTTCCACATGTGCTGGGTAACCACAGTCCGTGATGGAGTGTGGCTCATTTATTGCTACTACATATTTTATGATAAAAAGCATTTGAAAAAATATTGAGAAAATTCAGTAAGACAAAAGACAAGCAATCTGGCATCGTGTTCTGGTTCTGCTACTCTGATCTTCACAAGTTCCTTAACATTTATGCTTTGATTTTCTCAACTAGAAAATTCAGGCATTAGACTAGATGGGCCTATGCTCCATTTCAGTTGAAATATTCTGTCAAATAGATCTAAGATTTATATGACGCTAACATTCCAATAAAAATTCTGGCCTGTTTTTGGCATTCTATGCATATCCTAACATTTAGGATCATCTGAATGTTTTACTAAAATTTTTACTGTTGTCATTTCTCAGTTTTCTCAAATTGAGGTTTCCAATACTTTAAACACTGGAGCACCACAAATATTAGGAAGGCTTTATCTACGTTATAAACTGTGGAAGTGAAAGACAGTTTTAAATGTAATCGCATTTTATGAAAAATAAAATTATCCATACTTGCTATACTTTAGTTTTCTGGTTACTATAAACACTTGAAAGCCAAGTTGTAAAATTCTTCTGTAAACCTTTGGGAAATGAGCACTGGTGTGTCTAACCCCCTCTCAGACTGCAGGTGACCTGGTCAGCAATAGGAAGCCATGAGAACTCAAGTACTACAGATAGAGCCAGGTATGCTGTGGGGGCACCTCTCTGGAGGACACAGAGCTGCAATTTGCAAGCTGTGAGTGGCCCCTGCATTTGAATCCCACAGCTCTGTATCATAAATAGAAATGATGAGAAAAAACACAAGTCAGACAAGTCAGCTTAGCTATTAATTATAAAAGAAAGCTCTGTTAAAAGAACTCTTCTAGCCTTATCAAAAGTCTCCCAAAACTGGTTTTTCAGGACTAGGCTATGAATAAAGTTTGAAAATTGCCCCCATATACATTAATCACTCCTTAGGTTAGAATGCAGAATATACCATAGAGAAGTTGGCCAGATGCCCACAGATCCCTGTGAGGAACCATGTACCCTTATTCTGCCCCCACACCCTGCCTTTACTCCTTGGTACTTTCAAGTGAGAAATGGTGATTTTCTTATTTGGGGAAGATAGGGTGGAGACAAAAACCTCATAAATATAAACCTCTCTCTCTCTCATAGCTCAGCAACTTGCAATATTTTTAGCAGTAGAGAAAAAAATAAATGACTTATTAACTATAAAGCAATATTTGAGTTCACTATTTCACTAAAAGCATCATTTATGAAAACAGAAAGATCCTTTAAAAAATGTTTGTATAGTCGCTTGAGAAAATAAACCAGCAGGTGCTGGTCCCTTCACTTAAAGAATTTATTATCCTTTGTGTGGCAGGATTCACCAGCTGGCAGCTCCCACCCAGAAAATCAAATAGGTGCTCATTTCTGTGATGCCCATAATGTGTAAAATTGCCAAGAAGTTCAATGCAATGTGACCTAAAAGTACAGCAAGGAAGAGCAGAGCTAACAGCCAGCTGGAGGCTGTCAAAATTTACAGGAAGAAAAGACAAAGATAATACAGTAAGTTCTAATTTTAATCATTTGTAAGGAACACAGAGAAAGCTGTGCACATACAGCAGATGTATTTCTGTTTGCAAGTATAATTCAACTTACCTCTATTGAGCAGAAAATCAGGACTTTTTGGCTAACCAGCCTGTAGTGATTCCCTGGGAGGATCTGGCTGAAAGAAATGAGAACCTAGAGTTTATTCAGTGGAGTTTCAACCTCTACCTGACTGTATTAGTGAACAGTTCAGAGGTTTCTTGCTCAGCGGCTGAATCACTCAGGGAGGAGGTGTGTGGTATGCAACAGGGTGTCACCTTGTACAAATACCAGTTGAATTAAAGCATTCTCACTCATATACCTACTGTCTTTGTTTGAATTCTTTGTTTAACTTATGGCCTTATGCAAAAAAAAAATACATATATATATATATGCTCCTGTGATCACCCTTTTAACTGATATCAACAGTATGCATAACCATATCACTGACAAGGTGGCATAGGACCCAACCTATTTTGTATTCTCTTTCAAAAAATAAAATTGAAAACTCAAGATAGAAGGAACCCCCATACACCCACAGTACCTGGAAGGCACGGGCACAGACAAGAATGCAAGGAGTATATGGCTTAAAGGAACCTTCAAGGCAAACAAATTCTCAGAAACCCAGGAACCCTAGGATTAGAAAACACAAAAGAAGTCTGTTCCACACATTCTACACCTAGACTATTTTGTAAAACTATCAGAGGGAAAATACACCTAGCATGTAAGAATTCTAATCTCTATCTTATTTATCCATGTATAAAAAAATGTGAAAAGGGGCCAGGCGTGGTGGCTCACATCTGTAATCCCAGGACTTTGGGTGGCGGAAGCAGGCGGATCACCTGAGGTCAGCAGTTCAAGATCAGCCTGGCCAACATGGTAAAACGTGATCTCTACTAAAAATACAAAAATTAGCTGGGTGTGATGGCACACACCTGTAACCCCAGCTATATTAAATAACTATAATACACCATGATAAAGTCATATACAGAAATTTTCAATGCCAGGCATCGCATAGTGGAGAGAAGGAAGAACCTGGAAGGTGATGTTGATGCAGAGTTTTAAAGTCTGAGTGGACAATGATTAGATGGTCAAGAAGAAGAAGAACCATTCATCCACTCTGGCAGGAGAAGGCAGGAGAATCACTTGAACCAGGGAAGTGGAGGTTACAGTGAGCCAAGATCACACCACTGCACTCTAGCCTAGGCAACAGACTGAGACTGTCTCAGAAAAAAAAAAAATGTGAAAAGGATGGTTGAAACTTCTTTCAATGCTGAGGGCAGCAGTAGACCCAACGTCAAAGGCTGCTTCTAGCCAGTTGCAGTGGCTTTCACTTGCACTTTGGGAGGCCAAGGTGGGAGGATCACTTGAGCCAAGAAGTCGAGACAAACTGGGCAACACAGTAAGAGAAGATCTCATCTCTACTAAAAATAAAAAAATCAGCTGGGTGTGGTAGTGCATGTCTTTGGTCCCAGTTACTCAGGAGGCTGAGGCAAGAGAGTCTCTTGAGCATGGGAGGACCAAGCCACAGTGAGCTGTGATCACACCACTGCATTCCAGTATGGGTGACAGAGTGAGACCCTATCTCAAAAAACAAAACAAACACAAAAAACAAACAAACAAAAAAAACCAACAAAAAACAAAGGCTGCTTCTGCTGGAAGGAAGGAGTAACACTGAAGAGCCATTCTAGGCGGGGACTCCTGTTACAGGTTTTGAAACGCACCTTCCCTAAGAGCCAAAGAGGCTTTAAAGAAGCTTAGCAAACATTGCTGAGAGAAGCCACGTCATCAGAACTTCCTGGGTCATCGTCATTCATATGTCACACCAGCAATGAACCAAATCCCCCCTGAACAACTGCTCCTGAAAACTACAATGCAGCTGAGTGACGCCCACTGAAATGACTGTAACAAGAAGCAGAAACCCAGACTGAAGAGCAAGGCAATTGCAGTATGTAGTCATTGTGACTGGGAGACCACTTCCTTTATGTTCCCTGATGTTCCCTTATTCTGGGCTGAGGAATTTGAAAATCTAAAATGGAAAATGTTCTTTCAAAGTAAAACATATATACGTGTCTACTCATCTTTTTTATGGAATTTTATACATGCAAAATATTTTTAAAATATGCTTTAAGTTTCTGTGATGCCCAAAAATCTTGGTTTGAATATTAATATTACAAATGATAAAGTTGAAAAACAAAGATGTGACTTAACTCAAAAGATAAACTAGAAGCGATCTTCAGTCTTAGAACTTAGCCAAAAAGAAAGAAAACAGTTTAAGAGCTCCCTTGTAGGGATAAGTTGTAATTTACATTACAGAATGTTGAAATATATTACTTCATGAAACACAGAACCAGAAAGATAAGTTTTTATCTTATAATGAAGTAAAGTGCAGCTACTCAAGTTATGGATTTTGAGCTTCCAAGCAATTATTTCTGCATGCAATTAAGGGTTTCTCTTACTTAATACACCAGACCATCCACACTGCTAAGCCAAACCAGTGTTTTTTCATTTAGAATCAAACCTCTAGTATAAAAAGGGACTAATTCTAAACCACTGAGCAAAATTCAGACCTCTTCATGCTGAGCAGACATGACTGCCTAAAATTTAAAATCTCAAATATGAAGAGGTTGAATCAAGAATGTTTTCGGGTGTGGAGGTAGCCAAATAGCCTGAGCATTAGTTTCACTCAGGTGTTTAACTGTGAAGACTTGGGCATGCTTGGAATAACTTGGCTTCACCACACCTATTCACTTTCAGTGTTGGAGTTCTTGAGATCTCTCTAGAACCGTAAGCTCAGAAGCTGAAATGCCAAATGGGTTTTATCTCAGGTACAAACACCAATTTATTGGTGATGGCTTCCTGGAGGAATATGTTGAGGCTTGTAAGCAAGTAGGGACTCAACAAGGGAATGTCCATGGTTAATTAGCAATATCCACCACAGGTCTTGAATGGGGGAATGTTTGCTGACCCTGTCTCATAAAATTAGATGTTGCAACATCACATTGCTTTGTCTATGTGTTATATCCAAAGAAACAACCAGCCAAAATGAGCACCGTTTTTTTGAGTTTAGGTTCACGGCAAAATTCAGAATAAACAACAAAGAGTTCATGTATACCCTCAGTGTCCCCATTACCAACATCCCACATCACAGTGGGACATTTGTTACAATTAATGAACCTGCATGGATGCATCACTAACACCCGAAGTCCATAGTTTACATCAGGGTTCATTCTTCGTTTTGTGTATTCTTTGAGTTTGGAGAAATGCCTAATGACACGTATCCACCATTATAGTACCACACAGAGTAGTTTTGCTGCCCTAAAAAATCCTTTGTGTGCTGCCTATTCATACCTCCCTCCCTGCAGCCCCTGTTAACCGCTGATCTTTTTACTGTCTCCATAGTTTTGCCTTTCGCAGAATGTCATATTGTTGGAATCATGTAGTATGTAGCATTTTCCAGACTGGCTTCTTTTACATAGTAATATGCATTGAAGTTTTCATCATGTCTTTCCATTTAAGTTTTCTCCATGGCTTAACAGTTCATTTCTTTTTAGTGTTAAATAATATTCCAAGGCCAGGCATGGTAGGTCACACCCATAATCCCAGCACTTTGGGAAGCTGAGGTGGTAGGATTGCTTGAGGCCAGAAGTTCAAGATCAGCCTGGGCAACACACTAAGATCCTGACTTTAAAAAAAATGAAATAAAATAACAACAATAATAATATCCCTTTGTCTGGATGTACCACAGTTTATTTATTTATTCACTTCACCTACTGAAGGACATCTTCGTTGCTTCCAAGTTTCGGCAATTATAAATAAAGCTGGTATAAACATGTGTGTGCAGTTTTCTTTTTTGTTTATTTATGCTATATTTTGAACCCAGTAATATATAACATTGTTTGGAAACTAAAAAGTATAAAATGGAATAAATGAAAAGTCTTCCTTTTCCTCCAAACCTTTCTCTCCAACAAAAAAGCAGTTATTAGTTTCTTCTGGGTCTTTTCAGAGACATTTATGCATATACAAGCAAATGTAAGATATGGATATATTATACTGTTCTGAATCTTGCTTATTTCCTTTAAGATTATATTCTGAAGATCTTTCTATATTGATTCTTCACAGTTGCTTGGTATTCCATGACATGGATAGTCCATAATCTATGTCATCAATCCACTGTTGATGGGCATTTCCATTATTTCCAAACTTCTGCTAACAATGCTGCCATCAATAACACTGTACATAAATCAACTGGCACATGTGTGAATCCGTAGGATAAATTTTTAAAAATGTAATTGCTGGGCCCATGTGTTTGCACGTTTTTAACTTTGGTAGAGCAAATCTTGCCAAATTGCCCTCGGTAATGGATTTACCAACTTATCCTTCTTATTCTCATTTGTCTTCTTTCAATCATTTCTTCATTTAACAAGCATTAAGTACCCATAATGCTCCTAGTATTGCTTCTATCCCAAGGGAAAGGAAAATTAATGAGACCCAGTCTTGCTCACCAAGAATTTACAATTTGTTTGGAGGGACAGACATTGAATTAAACAGCTATAACACACCATGATAAAGTCATACGCAGAAATTTTCAATGCCAGGCATCACATACTGGAGAGAAGGAAGAACCTGGGAGGTGATTTTGATGCAGAGTTTTAAAGTCTGAGAGGACAATGATTAGATGGTCAAGAAGAAGAAGAGCCATTCATCCACTCTGTCATCTTCTTAATGTCTTCCACATTTCCCCTTAATAGTGAACCATTCTGCAACTTTCCTGCCTCATTTCCTCTATCAAAATAGCAACTTGGCAGCCCCAGCAACCCCAGCTCCTCAGGGTGTTATGGATCGACATTTTCTGGAGACAATCAAGAGCCACACTGCAAATATAGTGTAATTCTCCTGGCTGCAGTCTGAAATAAACCATTCCACGGGGATTAGAAGCAAGAATTTTTTTTCTCCCATTGAAAAACTAAGAATGGCCAATTTTTGTAATTAAAATCTTACTTTTAAACTCAGATTATTTCATAATTTTCCTCAATTTAGTTAATTCTCCCACTTTATTCATGTCTCTTCATCACCAAATACTTAATGCTATTACATCATAAGCCCCTTGAGATCAGAGACCAGGCCTTCACATTTGTTTTTATACTAACACATAGCACAATTCTTGACTCGTATAGATATTTACTCAGACATATACATATATGATCCATATAGTAACATTTAATGTTTGTTGATTAAATGAAGGAATAATAATCATAAACAAGTGTGCATGCATAAGGGGTATTTATTGCTTACCTAAAGTCTGGTTTATCTGGTTTATAAATCTGATTTTCTTGAAAGACTACAGTATTCTCTTCAATTCACCCGGAACACTCACTGATTTTTTTTTTTTCTTTGAGACAGAGTCTTGCTCTTGTTGCCCAGGCTGGAGTGCTGTGGCACGATCTGGGCTCACTGCAACCTCCGCCTCCGGGTTCAAGTGATTCTCCTGCTTCAGCCTCCCGAGTAGCTGGGATTACAGGCATCTGCCACCACACCCAGCTAATGTTTTTGTATTTTTAGTACAGACGGCATTTCACCATGTTGGACAGGCTTGTCTTGTACTCCTGACCTCAGGTGATCCGCCTGCCTTGGCCTCCCAAAGTGCTGGGATTACAGGGGTCAGCCACCGTGCCTGGCCCTCTCACTGCTTTCTTAAAACAAGGGAAGATTTCTCTGCATTTTACAGAGATTGCTCAAATAATAATTATCATAGCTAAACTTATTGCCCAAGGTTGGAACCCCCATCATCATTGCCTCCTGCCTCACCCGCTCCCCACTGCTTTAAACTACATCCAATTTAGTTCATCACTCAACCATTACTATCAATTCTACCTCCTAATTCAGTCTCCCTTCCACTTGATTCCCACCACTGCCTAATTCAGGCCCTCATCATCCTGAGAAAACACTGTTTTCATCACCTGTTAACTGGTCTCTTTCCAGTTCAACTCTAACCCCTGCTCAGTCAGTTAGGCTCTTTCAGGTTGTACGGATCAGCGATACGGTCTGGAAACCTCAGCTAACGGCAGCACAGTTAAGCAGAGCAGACCCAAAGAATCCAAAATGATGATACTTCGAAGTCTACAGTTTATCACAAGAAAAAGATAAAATGTAACAACTTCATTAAAGTAGAGATAAGCATCACAGCTAGGGGCTGTCTCATAGCAAAAAGTCAGAGCCAAGGGCAAGTTCCAACTGTCCTTTCTCCACAAGGTTCTTCTCAGGATCCACTTTCTCCCTCAGGCCGAGAACCACTGACTTGTGAATGAAACACCCAAATGGAGTTTCAGCTGCAGTATCTTATTCCCTGCTGATGCCATAGACATATCCTGCTACGTGACCCTGCCTCCTGGGGTTTCAGCAGACACAAATCGTCAGTCTCACTGTTATCAATAAACAATAATGATTAGCTGGTAAAAATCAACCTGAAACTCTTGGGGTGCTTGGTTACAAAGCCATGCGACCAATCAGTATGTTTCAGATCAGGGCTGTGCAGGCTCATTTCACATTTCAGCAGAACAACTCAGGCTAGCTTCAGGCCTGCTAGAATTAACCTTCACAGCCCAGAGGGTTTAGTACAAAGATTTAGGGGTGGTTAGGAAGACAGAATATTGTCTCTGCAGCCTTTCTTAGATCTTAAATATACAAGCTGCTCGTTACTTTGCAAAACCAACACTAGTTGGCACAAATCTGGGGACCCAAGGACAGCTCTGAGTCTCACATGCTCATGACTCAGCTCTCTAACCTTGATTCTCTACCTGCTTCTTTCTGCCATGCTACCAGTTTATCATAGTCTCTATATGTTTCAGTTTAAATCCCCTGAGAGAGCTGCTGAGTCAGTTAGCCACCATCCCATACTGAGTTTCTGTGGGAAGAGGTCTTGCACGGGGCCATCTCTTGGGTCTCTGGCTAGCCATAAAAGGACAGACACCTACACCATCTCAGTTAGCTGTGACTAAAGCAACAGCACTGATGGTTTAATGCATGGTTCCCCTGAGCCTTGGAACTGCTAAAAGTGAACTACAAGCATGGCCTTGCATACAGTTGTAAATTTCTCTCCAGTAAAGACAGTCCATTCCCTAATGCTATTTTTCCAAAAGACAGATATAATCATGTCACTCCCCATTTTCCAACCCATCATAAGTTCCCCGTGTTGCATGAAATTCAAACATTTTAGATTCATACACAACTCTGCTGTCTAATGTAGCAGCTACTGTTCTACATGTGGCTATTTAAAATTTTTATACTAATTAAAATTAAATAAATTTACAATTCAGCTCTACAGTTACACTGGCCACATTTCAAATACCGTATTGGATGGAGAAAATAGGAAATGCAGAAAGTTGGTCTAAGATGTCTTGTTAAGTCACTTTCAACTATTCCAGCCTCATCTCCCACCACTTCCCACTATGTGCCCTAAGCTTTAACCACATCAAAATCCTTGCTGTTGCCCAAACATATTATAATATTTTAGGCTTTTAATATCTGTATTAATGCCATTCCTGTGACTTGAAATGTCCATTTCTTGTGCACTTTAGTGATCTCTTACTCACTTTCTCAGTCCCTGCAAACACAAAACCTGGTCTATGGAGCTTTTCCTACCATTTCGGACCTCAATCACAGCTAGCTTCCCCCTTTCTCCCTGCTCCAAGGGAACTCTGTATATTATTTTATTGTAATACCCAACTGCATTATATGATAATCTAGTTGTACCCAGCATACCATATGCCATTCTAGAAGAACTTAATAGCAAAGGCAGTTTAACTATTGCTTAAGAGTACAAATTCAGGTGCCAGATGGTCTCTGCCAATGACTACTTGAGTAACCTTTTGGTAAGTCATTTAACTCCTCTTCTCTCAGTTTTCTCACCTGTAAAACGAGAATAATAAAACAGTACCTTTCCCATAGGGTCATTGCGAGGATCAACTGTGTTAACACAGAAAAAGCACTTAGAACAGGGCCTGCAATTTTGCTAAGGTGCTATCTAAAAGTTAACTCTTAGTAAACTGTTAATACATTTTATTTATTCATACATGAGGTATATCTAAGAACAAAACCATAAGCACAATTAGTAGTTCTCCTCTTCTCAGGTACACTTACTGTGCCCAGTGGTCAAGCTCTTTAACACACAATGTTGTTGATGAATATCATTAGTTTTCTATGACTAAATGCAGGTTTTAGAAGGTATATGAAGATCCTCTCAAGAGTCAGTCCCTGGGACTTATTGGTGGTTTTCTAAAAGGTTCATCATGCAGGAACTTCCGAGAAAAAAGGAACAGAATGAGAGGTGTCCCTGTGGAGTGCAGTGTTTACTTTAGTACTGCATAATTCATTTCTCTTAGATGATAACTTGTTGCTTCTTACCTTCTCTTCTGTTTGATTGGCATGGCATTTTTCTCTTCTTAGACCCAATCTTTCTTCTCTTTCCTCAGTGTTCCCATATCCATCACAGCAGAGTTTTCTTTCTTGAAATCTATTTTATCTCTCCCCTAATAATCCATGGTCGTATTAGTTTTCTATTGCTCATGTAACAAATTGCCACAAACTTAGTGGTTTATAGCAACATAATTTATTATCTGATAGTCCTGGAGGTCAAAAGTCTAAAATTAGTGTCACTGGGCTAAAGTCAAAATGTCGGCAGGGTTATTTCCTTCTGGAGGCTCTAAGGAGAGAATCTGTTTCCTTGACTTTCCCAGCTTCTAGAGGTCAGCTGCATTCCTGGTCCATGATCTCTTCGTGGTGTCATTTCAACCTCTTGCTCTGCCACCACATCTCCTGTCAATGACTCTGATCCTCTCATCTCCCTCTTATAAGGACACTTGTGATTATATTGGGCCCACCTGAATAGCCCAGGATAATTCTCTCATGTCAATGTATTAATTTAATCACATCTGCAAAGTCCCTTTTAACATGTAAGATAACACATTCACAGAGCCCAGACATTAGGATATGAACATCTTTGGGGGACCATAATCCAATCTACCACACCTACCATATTTTTACAATGTTTCCAAGTTTCCTATAACTTCCTCTATTTTTACAATTAAAAAAACTAAATATTTCATTAAGTAAATGAAGTTCAAAATGCATGCAACAATTTGATTTAATAGATACAAGAGAATTCTATACTATTATGACTTTTATTAAGTTAAAGTAGGCGACATATTTAGATTGCTTCTAAAATTTTGTATTTAAAAGCCATGTAAACAAATGCTAGAAACCATGAATTTTTATAGTCATTTTCTACCTTCCATTCATGAGTGACATGAACAGTATTCATTTAACAGCCATGTTTTCAAATGATCACAGGATGCTTGAGTATTGGTTGCAATGATTATGTGAGACCTGTGCCCAGCTACATCTGGGGGAAGCATACTACCTAAGCTGTATGCTTATATATGCACATATATATACATACCTCCACATATATGTACACAATATATTTATACTTATGGATCTCTAATACATATGAGATTCATACATATATAATACATATATAGCAGACCTACACACACACACACACACACACACACACACACACATTGACAGCTCTGTGTCTGTCTCCCCTATCATAATGTAAACACCTTGAAGACTGAGCCCTGAGCTTATTTATCCTTGAGTCTTCGGTAGTCCTGACTTAGCCAGTTCTCAGGGATTGTTTCTAGGATGAATATACCTGCATTACCATGTGACACATGAGGAAATGGGACAGAAGCCATCTGACAAGAAAATGAAATCGCCAGGCTCTTTCTTTGCCCGCTTCTCCTTCTCAGCATCTCAACATTGAATAGACTAGGCTAGGAAAATGTGGCTCACATGGTCTCCCTCGTTTATGCTAGTGTTTCTGTTGGTATTTTCCTTTACTTCTTGCACATTCTGATGGACTGAATCTCTCAAACCACTGGGATGTCCCAAAAGTGTGTCCTTGTTCCCTCCCCACTCACAATATCTGCAATATCTGAAAAGCCCTCACCTCCCCCACTCACTTCCTCCTCCAGTTCACTTATTCCATCCACCCCCTTCCACCTCATCTTCAAATTGTCTCCAGTTCCTTTACTTTATATAATCAACAATAAACCCTCCAGAGAAAAGAGGAGAATTCTAGAACTTTTTAATTTTCAAGCTTTATTGTAAATTAGTGGACTATCCTCTATTGGAACAAAATTTGTGATAATTTTAATGGTATCCCTAGAAAACAGGGATTTTTAAATACTTTGGAATTGATATACTTTATTATTTCTTTAATTTTACAATATCCCCCGCCAATACCTCATTCCTCTCTCAACTAAAAGTTATTTAAAAATAGTTGGCGTCAATAATTTGGGTGTGTGTGTGTGTGTGTGTGTGTGAGAGAGAGAGAAAGAAAGAAAGAGAGAGAGAAGCTTTGAGGTCATTGAAAATACTATGAGGTAATTTGCTCTTTTTAAATTTTTGATGTTTTTAACTTTTTACTGTTGATTTGTATTTTATTTTCCACTTATTTACTTAACATTCAGTTCTTTCAGGAAGAATAAAATGGCATATTCTTATACATTCAGATGTCTTCTATAAAAACAAATCTTGACTTTTACCAGTTCTACTACTAAGTGCCTGATATAAAGAAAATGAGGAAAATTTAAACTAACAAACCAACCACATTCCCAAGATTGGCTAAAGAGAAACATAAAGGCCTGATTAAATTTGTTTTTATACACAAGAGGCACAATACTATAATTCAAAGGTCATTGTCTGTTTAAAATATGACAGTTACCAAACAAGGTGAGTCTTGTGCACTGCCTCCCAATCACAACAAATTTCCAAGAAACCATCAAGATTCTTGCCTACAAATCCAATCCTTGCAAACAAAATATTTGGCTTTAAGCAAAAATTGAGACAAAAGTTGATATGAAAGCATCAAACAGACTAAAAATGTTATGAAAGCTCTTCCTATTAACATGACTGATGCAACTCAGAATCAATCCTTTTTGTTTTTTTTCTATGGCTAGACATCAGCAGTCATTTTCTTAAAGGGCCTGAAAGTCAATATTGTATTTTAGGGTTTCTAGGCCATATGCAAAAACTCCACTCTGCCCTGTCATAGCAGAAAGCAGCCATAGCCACCATGGGAAAGGAATGGGTGTGAGCAGAATGGTCTACAGTGGCCAGAGCAGGCGATACTTGGCCAACCTCTGGTCTGTGCTAACCAACCCTGTCAGAATATCCCTCTCCCTTTTCACCCTCTCCCTGTGGAGGAGGGAATGCTCAGTGAGAAAAGAGTCATAAACCTGTAATTGAAACCTCATTTTCCAGAGAAGAATACTGAGATTCTGACTCCTTCAGGTGACTTGGCAAAGATCCAATAAGTTAATTAGCATGGAAGTAAGATCAGTGTTCATTCAAAATTATGGAACATTTCTCGACCATGTATTCTGTCTGATGAGCATCTAAGCACATATACCTATCTGATTTCATTCTCATAACAACTTTCTAAAGTACTGTTATAATCTTTGTTTCACCCATGAAGAAACTGAGATTCAGAAAGGTTAAGCCACATGTCAATTTCACAGCAGGCAAATGGTACAGGAAGAGGCCAGGGCTTTGAACCCTCTGCTTCTTGCCGCCTCCACTGCTGCTGGTGCTTCTGCCGCAACACTCTTACCAGCCTACTTTCCATTGGATGCTATTCCATGGTCCTCTTAAGAAGACTTGTCATGGTAGCATGTGTTTTTTTTTTTTTCTGTGTTTAGAAGTTAATACTGGTGTTCTCACCATTTCATCTGCCCTACAGTGTCATGGGTAGAATTTTTCCTCTCAGAAACACTCACAAAACCTGACTTGTTTAGCCAGTCTAACCATAATTCTGCAATACAGAAACAGGGAGTAGTCCTTAACTTACACACCCATGGCCAACCCCATGTAGAAAGGCTGGGAAATTGAATTGTTTGATCTTTACTTATGCAACTACACTAGCCTGAAAAGACCCACAACCACAGGGCATAAGGAAAGTTGGTTGACTTGATGCCCCTTCCTACACTGTCAGACTCCTGGAGAAGCTCTGTGATTCATTCCAGTGCAGGTCTTCAGAATAAAAGACTGAAATTTCCTTTCGTTCACAGCCAAAATGTGTGATTATCTTAGAAAACTGGGCCTTCCTGGCACCCCCAACATTGCACTACATGAACCTCCCCACACACTTCACCCATCTTGCTTTCCCATAAACCCTGTCAAATGAGTAGGTGTAGAAATGTAGAAAGCAATACAGACACATGCAGTACATGCTACTTTCCTAAATTGATGTATTTCCTTATGAAGGCTTGTCAAGTGTCACAACTTAAGTCTCACAATTAAAAGAAAAAGCCATCACAGGCGAAATGGCAAATTGTGAGCTGAAACAAATTTTTCTAAATTGATGCGCTCATGTCACAGAATCAAATATTATTCTTCCTGTATCCTACATGGGAACGTAAGCCACTTTTACATGCGCATTTACTTAAGGAAAGGTTGTGTTGTCCATACACTATTATATTCATCTTCAACTACAGAAAAGGGCATACATAAAGTGCATTATCCTCAATCACTAATATCCATAAGCAGATATTCCCTCTCTGCCTTTCCTTTTCCAACCAACGTCTATTTTACATCTGTTGAAATAGATGGGTTCCAAATTAAAAAAAAAAATTAAGTAGGAGAAAATTTCTGTCTTACAGCAAAAGTAATCCCCAGTAGGTTTCTGATGAAGCAACTTTATAAGATCTACTGTCCTTGACTCTTTCTTCCAAATCTTTATTTCTCCCAACAGTAATGGAATGAAAATGAAATGAAAAATCTGGAGTCAAGCTGGGTAAAAAAAAACCCATAGGAGTCTCTACTGAAGTAAGACAAGGCTCAATTAGTGAAGCGATGGGTCATACAGTCAAATCAGCAGCTTTACTATTCACAACAGCAAAGACATGGAATCAACCTAAATGCCCATCAATGATAGACTGGATAAAGATAATGTGGTATATATACACCACGGAATACTATGCAGCCATAAAAAGGAAGGAGATCATGTCCTTTGCAGGGGCATGGATGGAGGTGGAGGCCATTATCCTTAGCAAACACAGGAACAGAAAACCAAATACTGCATGTTCTCACTTGTAAGCAGGAGCTGAACAATGAGAACACGTGGACACATGTGAGGGAAAAACACACATTGGTGCCTGTCAGAAGATTGCGGGTGGGAGGAAGGAGAGGATCAGAAAGAATAGCTAGTGGATGCCAGGCTTAATACCTGGGTGACAGGACGATATGTGCAGTAAACCACCCTGGCACATATTTACCTAGGTAACAAACCTGTACATCCTGCACATGTACTGGCCAACAGGCTGTGGGACTTTTTCAGGTGCTACTTGAGTTGACTGCAGAAATTTCTAGAAACAGCGCCAATATATTTCACTGATTTCACAGAGGCAAATCAAGAAAGGTTAAAAATTATGTTGGTGAAGTCATTTTCTGTAAACAAACAAACATTTAAAAACTGCAACAAAAAAATTATCATCCAGAAAGCCTCAGCAAAGCACTTCAGATACCTCTGGGCAAATTCCTAACCATAGTAAACAAATTCTAATGTTCCACCTAGAGATTCGACTGCCCTTTGCGTAGCTGGGCAGCTTCCTGGGTCTCTCCAGGAAGGTATGCAGCACACCCAGTGGGCTGACCCATCCTTCACAGCCAAACCTGACAAGGCTGAGCAAATACACTCTCAAGGCAAAGACATTCTTTAGGGATTGTGCAAAGGAATTTGGCAGCTGTGTCTTCCCCATGAGGTGTGGCATGAAGAACAAGTTCCTCAGTTCGGGGCATAGGATCATCCACAAAGTAGAAACCACTATTAAATTGTATTTACCCAGAAATCCACATTTACATTAAAATGCCTGTAACCTACCTTCCTCTGCTACTTTAAGATATTAAAAAAGAAGTCACTTAATACCGAACCAAGTAAAGTATGGAACTAATACAGGATACTTTGCATAAATATCTTTTCTGCTTCTCTCTTTTCTTCCTTCCTCTCCCGTGAAGCAGATGCTGGCATTCACAGTGCAGCCCAGGAACCCAGTAAGAATGACTCAAGTATCTCCTTCATGCTAGGAGGGATGATAGGCTTCAGCCCAGAACAGAGCTTCCAATAGGGTTCTTTTTCAATCCTACAAGTCACTGTGAGCAGAGAGATAATAAGGTCCTTTTCATTCTAACCCTGTTTCCACAGGCAATATTGGTCATAGAAAAGTCAAAGGTGTAAGAGGTATTTGGTTCCAGCCTCTATCTTTTTATCACCAGGATCCTAGTAGACCCAAGCTGAGGGCACTAGCTTTCTGTTTTGATGTGTGGTCTGCTTACTTTGGGCAGGCTCTGCCATTGAGTGATGAAGGTGCTATTGCCCTGAGTGAATCATGTAAGAGTGCAGAGGTGAGCTGCCTGTCACCCTGGGGGAAGGGCTGAGTCTTTCTTGATTCCTAATGGGAGTCCATTGACATGGTCCTGTGAATCATCTGTGAACTACACATGACCCTCATGGATGCCAGAGTTGAGTGGGTGGAGCATTGAATAATTTTTTTGGTTATTGTTATTTTGTTTGTTTAGCAAGGAAGGCTCTCTGACTTGTCCATGGGTTGGGGTAGATGAAATAATAGGCCAGTTCCTGGAGGCCAAAAAGGCAAGCTGAAAAACAAGATGGATGCTGGAGAAAGAAGTCTTACAAAATATCTAGGTCTTTGGGACTAGATTATTGTTACTCAGGGACAGAAACCTATTGTCTGTAATCATTTCTGTGTGTGTGCTGGAGACAATTTTATTAGTGAATAGTGGTTTGCAACTTTTCCCTCTCTCTAGCCCATATTAGAGCATTTGAGCATTGCCCACTCATCTTTATCCTCTACTACCTCTATTTCCCAGGTTGATTTTCAGGAGGACCAGCTACACAGCATAAGACCTACACAAAATGGAGAAGAAGGAAATTGATATGTCCTAAAAGTCTACTGGATGATGAGGATGGAGGTGATCAAAAAGCAAGAGGGCAGGGAGAAGGATTATGAACTAGAAACAGTAATGGGGAGATAAGAGAGTGAAAGACTCCCTGGAGCTGATAGGCACTAGATAAGTATTATACAAGGAGGTTTAGATTGCACTAGCATAAAAACATTTTGAGCACGTACCACCTATAGATATTTTTACTTACTTTTAATTAAATATCTGCACTTTGGTGTATTTTGTGTTGTACCAATTATCTGTGGGAAACCCAGCACTATCTACTTTCCAAGATCTTTGAACTGCAATGGCTACAAGATTAGGAACTACATTTCTCAGAATGCCTGCCAGCACAGGTTTGGATTATGTTCTGCCTGTGAGAGATACTCACACAAGCTTTTGAAAGGTAGGAGAGAAGTAGAAACCATAATATTATTCCTGAGACACTGGCAGTAAAGAGATCATGTGTGGCCGGGCGCGGTGGCTCACCCTGTAATCCCAGCACTTTGGGAGGCCGAGGCGGGCGGATCATGAGGTCAGCAGATTGAGACCATCCTGCCTAACACGGTGAAACCCTGTCTCTACTAAAAATACAAAAAAATTAGCCGGGCGTGGTGGCGGGCATCTGTAGTCCCAGCTACTCAGGAGGCTGAGGCAGGAGAATGGCGTGAACCCGGGAGGCAGAGCTTGCAGTGAGCAGAGATCGTGCCACTGTACTCCAGCCTGGGCAACAGTGTGAGACTCCGTCTCAAAAAAAAAAAAAAAAAAAAAAGAGATCATGTGTTTTGGCAGACGGTAGAGATAAGATGTTTCCTGAAACTTCCTGGCATCTTCCTGTGAATTATTTCTTTTTAGTGGTGAACAGACAACTGAATCATGGTGAACCATTTCCTGCAGTTCCTGAAATTCCCCATTTCATGAAAGGCATCAGCATTTCTGCTTGACCTTCATTCCTCCAGCCTTCTTGTTTCCTTGGCAGAAATCTGATTTGATCTTATAAAGCATAATACACAATTATAAATTAAAAAGAATAACATAAGTACTATTTTAAGTATATTATTTTACAAAGAAAATAGAAAAGAAAGAGAAAGAAAGAAAGAAAGAGAAAGAAAGAAAGAAAGAAAAAGTAGGGAGGGAGGGAGGGAAGGAAGGAAGGAGGGGAAGGAAGGAAGGAAGGAAGGAAAGAAAGAAGGAAGGAAGGAAGGAAAAGAAAGAAAAGAAAAGAAAGAAATTCTGGGCCAGGCATGGTGGCTCATGCCTGTAATCCCAACACTTTGGAAGTCCAAGGCAAGAGAGTGGCCTGAGGCCAGGAGATTGAGACCAGCCTGAGCAACATCAACAAAACCCCATATCTACAGAAAAATAAATTAAAAAAAAAAGGCTGAGCAAGGTGGCACACACCTATGGTCCCAGCTACTCAGAAGGCTGAAGAGGGAGGATCTCTTGAGCCCAGGAATTGGAGGCTATAATGAGCTACAATGGCACCACTGCACTTCAACCTGGGTGACAGAGCGAGACTCTGTTTCTAAAAAAATAAAAATAAAAAAGATGGTCCCAGATTGAAAGCACCCCAGATGCCTGACAGAAACAAACAAAAAAAATCCCTCTGAGATTCTATCACCTTAGCCTTAATTACTCCTATAATTAAAATTTTAGTTAAAACATTCAGCAATGTCAAAAAATAACTAGGCACACAGGAAACATGTCACCAGGAAAAAGAACCAGCAGAAACAAACAGCTAATCAAAATAAATACACACAGGTCTGTGATTGGAAGTATCAGTACAGATCCTAAGATAAGTATGCATAGGATGTTCAAAGAAATAAAAGCAAAATTAGAACATGTCAGCAGAGAACAGAAAATTACAAACAGTAATATATGAGATTAGAAAGAAGTGGTGTTTGAAAAGTGAAAGAATTCTAAATTTGAATCTGTCTTTTTAGATTGTTATAGAGGTATATTTGTCAAGTTAGAAGGCTAGGACATATTTTCTTTAATAGTTCATTAACTTGATTCATAACTTATCAACATTTAGACATATGGTATGTGGGCCATCATTTGTATTCATGCCGCAGGCTTAGGAGTAAACCTGTAAAAGAATAAAATGAAAACTCCATGCCAATAAATTTGAAAATTTAAACAAAATGGAAAAATTTCTAGACCAATATAGCTTACCCAAACAGATCAACAATAACAAAACCATATATCTGAACAATTCTGTTACCATTATTAAAAACGAAAATAAAGTCAGTAATTACAAATCTTTTCACAAAGAAAAGTCTAGGTCTAGAGGATTTCATAGGAAAGTTGGGCTTATCCTAGGAATACAAGATTGATTTAACATTACAAAATCAATTAATGTGGTTTACCACATTAACAGATTAAATGAGGGGAAAAATTACATGATTATCTCAGTGAATGTGGAAAAAGCATTGGAAAAACTTCAGCATCCACTCAGTTCACTGAGATAATCATGTAAGTATGAGTGGATGGAACATTCCTCAATCTGATTAAAAGTATCTACAAATCCTCCATCAATCACAGTATTTAAAGTTCATACCTTTCCCTTTAAGATTAGGAATAAGACAAGTATAACTATTGCCTCTTCCAGTCACCATTTTACTGGAAGTTTTAGCCAGTACAGTCAGACCTCCCAAAAAAAATTAAAAAGAAAGAAATAAAATTATCATCTCTCATGGATGATATGATTGTATATATAGAAAACCCAAAAAATCCATAAAAGTGTTTAGAATTTAAAAGAGAGTTAAGTCAGGTTTTAAAAATATATGCACAAAATAAACATACAAAAATCTGCATCTCTATATGTAAGTCACAACAGAAAAGGAAACAAAAATAGTGCTTAGAATAGCATCGAAACTATGAAACATCAAGAAAGAAATCTAACAAAAAACATGCAAGAACTCTGTGGAGAAAATTATTTAACTGTGTTGGAAGAAAGTAAAGAAGTGCTAAATATATAGCAAGATAAAAAATGTCTGATGGATTAGAAAAACTAATATTGTAATAATATTGTGGCTGAGGCTGGTAGTTGTCCATCACAATCTATTTTCTTTTTCTTCCATGGTGTTAGAATGTGTTGGGTGCATGGTTACCCAGTTAGAACTACATTTCCCAGCCATGTTAGTTGGGTGTGCCCATGTCATTAATTTTCCTCCCACAGAACACAGGCTGAGACCATGCTGGGCCTTACGTTATCAGACTCTTTCCTCTTCCCATTGGCTGGAGTCAGTGAATTGCAACAGCCCAACATGGCCCACACTGGGAGTTTCTGGCTTTCTTTATGTTCTGTGTGATCTAAATGGTAATTATAGATAGGCATGCATGCAAAATTTGACTGAGCTATAAAACTAAAATTTGAACATTTTACTGTGTTTGTTTTACCTCCATTATAGCAAGTTTCACAAAAAATTAACTTGTTTGCAAAAGAGGGTAAGCCTGAGTTTAGCACAATCATTTAGGATGGTGGTGCAGCATTTTAGGTGAGAGATAATATTAGCAAGAACTAGGGTGATGACTTGAAGAGATGAAGATGAATGATTTGAAATATATTAAAGGAGTTTAAATCCATAGGATCTGGTGTAGTGGATGGTGATGAATTTGGATGTGAGAGGTGAGGGAGACAGAAGCTTAGGGAAAGATTTCCAGTGTTCTAGATCTACTTAAACAAGTTGAACAGGGTGGCCCAGAAAGTATGGGTCTGGCCTGAGGAAGGAATCTCCAGCAGTTTTTCACACTTATTTGGAAAATAAGCCTGAGAGTCTCCAAGTCAGAATTTCCAAGAGCCACTCCTCCTCCATATTTCCAGGTTTACATGAAAATTAAGCAAAGCCTGAATCACACCAGAGCCTTCTATGGAAAAAAAGGAAATGAACGAACATTATTAGATTCTAAACTCTCTCACCAAATTATCTTCTGATCTTATGATTATAAAATTAAATTTTTGCAGAATTGCAGCTGGCATGTGTATTAATCCTGAATTGTTCTCCTTTTTGGTGATTATTACATATTAGCATTTTTAAAATTGATAATAACCCATATGATTGTTATTATAAGTAGCTAAATAATATTCCTTTGCATTCATAAAATCTATAAAATGGCTGGCATGAAGAAGTGACTCTGCTGTCACCAGAAATAGTTACTAGGGAAATGACATAAATCACACGATTGCATGAGACAGTGAAATCTACCTGAAAATCATACTTCCCATCAAAGCCAGCTCCCTCTAGACTGCTATTCTCTCTTCCCTTCAAAGCCAAGGGAAATTAACAGAGCAGAACATCTAGGCGCTAAGCAACAAGGACACACAGACCCAGAACACAGGGGCACCAAAGCTGCGCTCAGTCAGGCAAGCCATCCCCCAAGTAGTAAAGAACTGGCTCGAGAGTTTTGCTGAGGATCTGGGAGGAAATTGACTCAATCTAATGTAGCTGATGGAAATCACTGTACTGAATGAAGATGCAAGGGCAGAGAATCATTTGTTCTTACTAATAACAGCCCTGAAACATAACATGACCCACCTATCAGAGCCACATGAGTTTGTTCCCTGGGCAGTGTTTTCCATTGCCAAGGAAAGCTAAAAAGACTGTCTCCCTAAAGTCAGTCCTGAGACCACGGCTGTTACTCCACAGCTAGAGAACCAGGAGGCTCAAGGAAAAGCAGCAAGAGTTTGCACTTGAAACACTCACTTTCAGCGGGTTGCAGAATTGCAGCTGGTGTGTGTATCAATCCTGAATTGTTCTCCTTTTTGGTGATTATTGCATATTAGCATTTGCACTCAGTTTCAGCAGGTTGGCCATTGAACACAATCTAGGAAATCTCTGCATAGTAGCTGTCAGGGATGCACAATGCAGGAGACTAGGTGATGCCAATAGGGTCTGTCTTAGCAATTCTATGGGAGTGTATTGTAAAGAGCTTAAAGATGAGTCATTGAAAGACAAATAAAATATATTTGTCTTCTACCTTTAAAAATATCCAATTCTGTCAATAGTTCTTAAAAAGCAATCAAGCAGTTTAAACAACAATCACAACAAAACCACCTTTGCAAATATTCGGTTCAGCTCCATAGATAATGTATTAGTTAATGGCTTTGCTGGGTATGTTTTAAATACTCACCATGTTAAACAGGAACTCTCTCCACCTGAGTTTTTCTGGAACTGCAACCTGTTATTTTGTTTTAATTAAAAGACATTATTTTTTAGAGCAGTGTTTAGTTTACAGAATAAATTAAGTGGAAAGTACAGAGTTCCCAAATATACCCTTGCCCCCACCCTTAGCTGTCCCATTATTAACATCTGGTTTAATGTGGTGAATTTGTTAGAATTGGTAAGCCAATATTGATATACTGTTATTGATTAAAGTTCATAGTTCGCATTAGTTCACTCTTGGTGTGGTACAGTTCTAAGGGTTTTGACAGATGCATATCACACATCCACCGTTACAGTATCATACAGAATAGTCACACTGCCCTAAAAATCTCCTGTGCTTCACCTTCTAATCTCTCTCTCCTCTTCCCCTTAACACCTGGCAACTACTGATCCTTTCATTGCCTCTATAGTTTTGCCTCTCCCAAAATGTCATGTTTGGAATCATATAGTATATAGCCTTTTCAGACTGGCTTCTTTCACTTAGCAATATGCATTTAAGGTCCAATGGTGCAACGTTCCATTTTTACTTAGTGAGTGGTGAAAAAAAGTATAAAGTTAGCAAATTTTAAAAGAAATACTCTTGGTATACACACAAGTCATTTAGGATTTGCACTTTTCAATATGAATGTGTCAAATACAAGAAACAATGAATTTTGGAGTAAAGACTATTCCCATTCTCATGCTAAATGTATAGTCTTGGCCAACAGTAGATGGAAGTCCCATGCTGGTGATTTTGAAACTTGTTCTCTCATTAAAATAATATTTATGGAGTATGCAAGGAGTGGGAATGGAGAACTGCAAATAAATCCAGGAGTATTTTTAATAGATTTACTTATTGTAGTGGTATGAGTAAAGTGATTCTGAAACAATTTAGATCAAGCTTGTTCAACCTGCAGCCTGGGACAGCTTTGAATGAGGCCCAATGCAAATTTGTAAACTTTCTTAAAAACATTATGAAATTTTTTGGCAAGTTTTTTTAGCTCATCAGCTATCATTAGTGTATTTTATGTGTGGCCCAAGACATTCTTCTTCTTCCAATGTGGCCCAGGGAAGCCAAAAGATTGGATGTCCCTGATTTAGATGTATTATAGGATTGCATAATGAGTTAATGCATTTGTGTTGCTGAGAGCGAGAGTTCTCACAGAGGAAGGTAGGTTGTAAACTATACAGTGAGGATGGCAAGAAAGAAGCCCATGGGAGTGGATTGAAACTGAAAGTATAGATCTGAACTCATAATGTCTAAAATATGTTGTATGTGTTTATGTATGTGTATGCCCACCTGTATACACATATACCTCTATGTTTGTGTGTATATATGTCTGTGTCTGTATGCATGTGTGTACACACACACATTTCCTAGCTCTGTCCACTGAAAGGGTCAAGAAGTAAAGATATCCCATGTGACAGTTAATATTAGGTGTCAACTTGATTGGATTGAAGGATGCCCAGATAGCTGGTAAAGTATTGTTTGTGGGTGTATCTGTGAGGGTGTTGCCAGAGGAGACTGATATTTGAGTCAGTGGACTAGGAGAGGAAGACCCACTCTCAATGTGGGTGGGCACCATCCAATCAGCTGCCGGTGTGATTAGAACAAAAGCAGGAGGAAGAAGGTGGGATAACTTTGCTTGCTGAGTTTTCCTGGCTTCCTTCCTCTTCTCGTCTTGGACGCTTGCTTCTGCTCCTTCTGCCCTCGGACACCAGACTCCAGGGTCTTCATCCTTTGGACTCTGGAACTTGCACCAGTGGCTTCCTGGGGGCTCTCAGGCCTTCTGCCATAGACTGAAGGCTGCACTGTCAGCTTCACTGGTTTTGAGGCTTTTGACTCTGATTGAGTCACTACTGGCTTCTCTCTTCCCTAGTTTGCAGGTGGCCTATCATGGGACTTCACTTTGTAATTATGTAAGCCAATTATTCCTAATAAACTCCCTTTCATATATACATATATCCTATTTGTTCTGTCCCTCTGGTGGACCCTAATACACACACACCAGTAACCAGAAGCACATCTAATGCCTAGAATTTGGCCTCTATCACTATTCTCCACTAAAAAGAATCAAGGCTCCACTCCATGTAAACATGCTGAACTGCTAAAATACCTTAAAATTAATATTAAAATAATCTGTGCAAAGATTTGCACTATCAATTATGCTGGGAATTCAAAGATACAATGTGGTATTCACTAATTACCCACAGTGAGATAGATTCTAGAGCCAGATGATGCAAGATGAGTCTGGAACATATTATGTCTAAAAGTGCGGAAATGCTTTAAAAAAAGTGTGGGGCTTGCAACAAAGCCAAGGAATCAACTTGAAGAAAACCCTAATGACCAGGTCAGGGACAATTTAAACACCAAAATATTAAGTAATGAATTATAAACCATTGAAAAAATATGAACTAGTGATACCAATAATAAATAAATAGGTGAGGAGAAGGAAGGTCTCTTGCTTAATGTAGAATGCTGAGTGCTGGCTGGTAAATGCGGAGGTGATGCTGAAGCTGGAAAATCACCATTTTGCAACATCATGGTAAAGACTGGATAAAGCAAGAATCATCAATGGATACTAAATCTAGGGGGATATTTTGTTGAAGACCAGAAACTTGCCATGAACTTAAACAGTGTTACCACAAATTGCTAATTCGCTTCAATGTTTTTTTCAAAAAGTAATGATACAAAGGAGAAGCTCAGCAATACCTTCACCAGGTGCTTAAAATTAACATCACTGGTGATGAACAGATGGCCTTTGCATGCCTCCCCTGAGAAGGGCACCACATCACCTGTGAAGTATTCGGTTGAAAATGTATAACTTGACTTCCCCATGAAAAACCAGCAGACCAATGAGGAATATTCTATTTAAAAGAGGAGAAGAGTATAGTCTTCAAAAATGTTACTGGCACAAAAGACAAGTAAAGGCTATGAAATATTCTAGATTAAAGGCGATTAAAGATACATGACAAATTAATGTAATGTCTGACCATAGACTGGATCCTCAATTGCAATGGAAAATGCTACAAAGGTCATTGCTGGGAAATTGCATAAGGGCAATAGCTTGGATAAAATTACTTTATCAAAGTTAAACTTACTGAAGTTGATGAGTGTACTGTGGTTATGAATGAAAATATCTTTTTATCATAATCACTATTATTATCTATTTCATTCATTATTTAAACTACAATAATGTCAGAATAAGGAATGTATTTAATTGCAATGTAAAATTGCAATTGACATGTAAAATCTTTTTTTATCAACAGTGTACTAAGTATTATAACATTTTCCATATTTATGTAAAATTTTCTATTTTTTCACTAGGAAAATAGTGAAACTAGTGAGCAATGCTAATTTGTATGAGGCTCTCCAAGCCAACCCTGATAATTGAGTTTAAATGTTAAGCTTACAATTTTACTAGTGCCCTTAGCTTTCCTCACAAAGAATTAATTGATTTAATTTTAGAATCTGAATGTTCTGTAATTATTCTACATTGCATTAAAGAAGTTTTCCATATTATTGTTTGACAATGTTTTGTGTGAAGAACACAAAGTTGAATTTTTTTTTCCCTTTTCTTTTTTTTTTTTTTGAGACGGAGTCTCGCTCTTGTAGGCCAGGCTGGAGGGCAGTGGCGCGATCTCGGCTCACTGTAACCTCTGCCTCCCGGGTTCAAGTGATTCTCCTGCCTCAGCCTCCTGGGTAGCTGAGACTGCAGGCATGCACCACCACACCCGGCAAGTTTTTGTATTTTTTTAGTAGAAACGGGGTTTCACCATGTGTCAGGTTCTAACTGAGGTGCAAGGGGAGTCGGTGGGCAAGTGGCAGGTAGCTGGAAAAACACTTGAGGAATCGTAAACAATTTCAACATGGCTCTATTCTGTGGGCAGCAGCAAGCCATATGTACAATGTTAGCAGGGTAATTATACCTTTTACAGACAATAATGGCTCCAAGCCAAGCACGAGCTCATGTGGGTGATCATCTAATGTGCCTCACACGGCCTGGTTACATAATGTGTGGGGTTGTGCATCTGCTCTCCAAACACATTGAGTAATGCTGCACCAGAAGGCCACCTCAGCCTACTCCTGACTAAAGCGCAGCCATTTCCCTTACACTATGTTGGCCAGGCTGGTCTCAAACTCCTGACCTCAAGTGATCTGCCTGCCTTGGCCTCCCAAAGTGCTGGGATTACAGGCATGAGCCACCGCACCCAGCCAGAATGGCTTTTATTAGAATGAATAACATGTTCTATGTAAGATTAGCTGTGTTTAGTATGGGTGTTTTGCCTTCAATTCTACTTTGGTACTCCTTAGGACTTTGGATGAAAAACTTTCATTGTATTTTTATTAGAACTTGACTTTTTCATAAACCCCCTCACCCCCCAAAAAAGAAAGAGAATATCTCTATTATTAGGAAATGCACAGTAAAATATTTTAGGGTAAAGTGATACTAGGGTAAAAAGCCATGATTTGTACAATTTATATTGGTAAAATAATGGTAAATCGTGAAGAGTCAAGACAGCAAATTACAAACAAATGACATAAAATGATGACAATAGATGAACCTGAGTAAAGGGTATAAGAGATGTTCTTAGTGTTATTCTCATTCTTGCAACATTTTTCTAAGTATGCAGTTATTTCCAAATAAAAAATTCAAATTAAAAATCAGACTAGGTGCAGTAGCTCATGCCTGTAATCCCAGCACTTTTGGAGCCTGAGGCAGGTGGATCACTTGAGCCCAGGAATTTGAGACCAGCCTGGGCAACAGGGTGAGACCCTGTCCCTACAAGAAATAATTTTTTAAAAACACCTGGACATTATGATGCATGCTTGTGGTCCCTGCTACTCAGGAGGCTGAAGTAGGAGGATCACTTGAGCCTGGGAGATCGAGGCTGCAGTGAGCCAACATTATGCCACTGCACTCCAGCCAGGGCAACAGAGTGAGCCCTTGTCTCAAAAAAATAATAATAATAATAATAATAATAATAATAATTCTAATGACATATGCAGTAACACCAAATATTCTTCCATGGATTCCTCATCTCTCTCCTGTAACCTGGACAACTCCTCCTGTTTGTCCTTTAAAATAATCTGCCAACGCATTATTTCCTCTATGAATACCTTTGTCAACACTTTTCTCTAAAAAGAAACTCTTAATATAGCTTTCATGTCATCTGAAATTGCATTTATACTTTAGTAACAGAGTGAAAGTAGCAGTGACTTAAACTAGACAGAAATGCATTTCTACTCCCAACTTGAGGGAGAGTCAATCCAGGGTTCTGCTCAGTAATCAGTGTCCAGGGTCCTTCTATCTTTGTTCCCTGCCATCCTTTGTACATGACTTCCATACTTAAGATCACATCATGCTTCAGGGTGGCTGCTAGAGCTACAGCCAACACATCCACATTCCACAACCACATCACGTCCACATTCCAGCTAGCAAGCCCCAGTCATTTCTCCCCAAGCTAAGGGAACTTTTCCCCAAATTCAACCCAAAAACTTTCATTTGCATATTATTAGCCAGAACTTAGTCCATGGTCACATGTAGCTACAAGAGAGGATAGAGAAATGGGGCCTTCAGCTGGATATTTTGCCACCTGGTATAGAATCGGGTTTCTGCTATAAGAAAGAGAAGAAGAATTAATACTGGGTGGGCAATTATCAGTTTATGAACACCTCCCATCGTGATATTCACCATTATTTTATACATCTTCCATTATGTCACATTTTCTTTGTTTTCATGTCAACATGGCAAACTACAGGATAAATTTTTAAATATGAAATATCTATATTCATGTCTAGTCCCCTGATGCTAGCTCAGGCCAGTCACATGGTAATTGCTCATGTAAGGTTGAGGAAATTAAGTGAACTGATAGGCAGCCATTCGAGATATTCCAGATGAGTACAATTTACATTCCACACAAGTATCATTCAATCATGGAAGACTTTGAGAACTGACTTCTCAAAGTTTAATTTGGTTATAAAATCTGAGTTAATTTTGGTAGTGACAAAATTCCCTGATGATTATAGGTCATAAAATGTAGAAGATACCATACAACAGAAGGTTTTAACAGAAAAATATAATTCTTTTCCTTAGCCTCAATGACTCTGCCCTCTTTTGTCTCTAAATGCTGAGAGTTCCTTCATTTCAATGTTAAAACATTTAATGTTAGGTGATTTCTAACCTCATGTAACCAATCTATAAGGAAGTGGGTTCAGGAACAATTTAAATGGCATTCTCAACAATAAGCAGCATAATAGGAAACAGGAAGCAAAGATGTCAGATTTCTAAGTGATGTTTCATCTTCTCAAGCATATGATTCTTGGCAGAACCCAACCGATCTTCAGAAAGGAGAAAACGGTCAATCTTTCTACGTGAAAGCACTTAACTGGAAAATAATTTTCATCCACAGGAAGAAAAAACCTTCTGTAGTTGTGCTTTTACTATGTGTCAGGCAAGTTGCCAGATACTAGAGGCAGAATGGCATAAAAGAAAGAAAAGACCCTTAATTTTATGGAATCTTTAGCCTCATAGAGTTCTTCCAGCTAGTAAGTAGTAGAGTATGTTTTCAAAGATTGTCTGCCTTTAAAACCCACGCACTTCACTTGATCTTAGCCAAAAGGCCAGGAAGCAATAACTTACTCACTTGACCACTGTATTTTTGGATTAAGAATTAGTCCTTCTTATACATTTGTATCTTAAATTTTGGGTCTACAACCACATGAGAGCTAAAAATCCTAAACTGTTACATTCAGTACTTATGATTTCCATTGAAAAATGAAATTGGTGGTAATGGTAATTGAACTGGAATAACTTTTTTAAGTAAAACAGAATGTTCATTGATATTTTATCTCTTTTTAAAGGCTCACTTCACTGAGTTCTATATAAATAAGTTACCAAAATTTTGGAGTTCTCAGATTGCTCTATGATCATCTCAACATAGCAAGCAACACTCTCAACTGCAAAGCAATCATTTGGATATTCTTTTTCTACTTGACAGCAAAAATTAATATTCAATTTTTTTCCCTAAGTTACCCAGAAAAGTTGGCACTGTGGGCAGCCCCAGCACAGTTGACAGACATACTGGGGGGAAAAAATTACCCGAAAGAAAAGGTGGGGCTTCAGAATAAGTAAAACAAAAGCCATGCCAAGAAAGATAAACACACACCCTCCTTTGAAGATTATTGCCAAGTGTCTTTAAAATCATGCCAAAGAAAGCATCCCATCCAGGTTTACTTCATCTCAATCTCTCCCGTTCTAACTCTAAATAAGCAGGCTGTCACTTGCAGCTCAACAATTCTACCTTGAGCTTTAAAAAGGTATTAAAGAACTTATTGCCTGAAATCAGAGCACTGTTTTTACTGTGTTGCCTGATTCTTATCTGATGGAGAACAGTCAAGAATGGAATATAAGGCGTCTGGTCACATATTTGAGACCACAAAAGATCAGGGTGGGACAACCTCACAGCACATCATGTGTTCCCCAGATGGTCCATTGAGTACCTTCTTCTTTGAGAAAAAAACAAATGCATCCCTTACTGGTTGTCACACCTACATTCTCTGATTAATAGGTCTATCACTATGGGAAGTTGTCCAGCCTGAAATGTGAGATCATCAAACCCTAGAAAAGCCATAAAAATATCATTTCGCTATGTATACCCAGCATTCTGCCAAAAGAAATTGTAAGTGCCTCTGAATCACTGCTCCAGAGCACCAGCCCACAGTGACCACAAAGCATATGCAGTCTCACCTAGAATGATCAGCAAGATAATAATTCTCCCTGGTAATAACTCTTGCTGTGGTTGCAAGCCCTGATCATTGTTCTCTTTTTTAAAACTAGGGGAGAGACAAATGCTCACGAGTAACTAAATGTGACAAAGGAAGATGTCTCCAGGTCAAAAATGGACTACGTAGTCCATTTTTTATGCATTTCCCCCTTCTTAAAAATTACTATGGGTTATTGTATAACAAAGTAAATTAAGTGATTATATTAAGTCATTTTAGTTAAAAATTGTTCCAACTTGAGCCTAATGCCTGCCTATGATTATAGTTTGTAGCCCTATTAAATTCAGGACCACCCCCCGCCAAGCCAAAAAAAAATTTTTTTTTAAATAAGAACTAGGCAGAAGACATGGAAACAAACACAATCACAATCATCTGCTTGGTTCTGAAATCTGAGTATGACCAAGAAGAGGTGTTTAGTGGTATTGGTGGGATAGCGAAGTACAGGGGATTCAGGACTTCATGTCCTAAAAAGGAGCAGTAGTACCCAAGTTCTAAAAGGGACAATAAGAATGAATCTAATCAATTTCTTTTTAATGAATAAATTAATTGAATTGGACATCTCCATATAAAATACCCATGCACTTTTCACTTTGGGGCACTAGAGGGAAACAAAGTAAGAAAAATAATAAAGCCTTGTGTATCAAGCTGCTAAAAGAATACCTTTTTTTTTCCATGTTAATGAACTCTTCTGTTACTTTTGGTGGGAAACGGTATTCACATGGTAGCCTAGTTTAAAAAAATACCATTTTGGATTTGATTTCACAATACTTCAAGCCCACTTACCAGGAACAAACCTACAGTCAGAACCTCAAAAGGTCCATTATCTTTGGTTAAGTCAGAAAAAAAAAAGTGAAGCAGTAAGTCAGGTTTGAGAAGGATGCAGGTGACAGAAGCCTATTATTTAAGGCTTAATTAAATTCTTTTTAGGAAATTACTTTCCCAATTACATGTAAGAACACATTTTTCAATGTTATGAGGGTGGGAAGAGGGAGAGGTTCAGAAAACAAACAAACAAAAAGCAGTTGGGTACTATGATTAGTAACGGGTGACAAAATAATCTGTACACCAAACCCTCAAGTAATGAGTTTACACATATAACAGACCTGCACATGTACCCCGGAACCTAAAAGTTAAAATATAAAAAAAAGAGCAGGAGGCAGCAATCCACTTCTGACTTTAGCTTCCTTTTTAAAGTGCACCAATAGGAATGTCACTGCTTTCAGAAATGGAAGAAAAAGAAGCACTATAATTTAGTACACACATTTCATTGCCGTCTTCTCATAAATAAAAAGTGTTCTGGGATTTCTTTTTTTTGTTTGTTTGTTTTTTGTTTTTTGAGATGGAGTCTCGCTCTGTCGCCCAGGCTGGAGTGCAGTGGCGAGATCTTGGCTCACTGCAAGCTCTGCCTCCCGGGTTCACGCCATTCTCCTGCCTTAGCCTCCCGAGTAGCTGGGACTACAGGCGCCCGCCACCACGCCCAGCTAATTTTTTGTATTCTTAGTAGATATGGGGTTTCACCGTGTTAGGCAGGATGGTCTCGATTTCCTGACCCTGTGATCCGCCTGCCTCGGCCTCCCAAAGCACTAGGATTACAGGCGCGAGCCACTGCACCCGGCCGTGTTCTGGGATTTCTGTTGCTGATGATAATAAATATCAGGGAGCTCTTTGGGGAGTCTCCAGTCTTCAACCCTCCCTACTGTGGTCCACTTCCCTCTTCAAATGGACAAAATTTCAGGTGAAGGAAGCCTTATTTTCTAACTACTATGCCAGTGATTATTTTTAATCATGTTTTATATATGGAATATTTTTATTGTTAGTTTAATATTGAGGTGATGATAATGTTTGAATTTGAACTTGTCATACCCCTCAATTCAATCAATTTTCAAATCTAGGGATTAGTCTTACTGAAAGGAAAAAACCCCACTGGGTTCCTATAAATTTATTCAAAGCATTGTTGAAATAATACTTGATTTAAAAATGTATATATTCAATGTGTACCTGTATGTGTATGTTACAGAATTGTTTAGAGCCAGACGTTGTTAGGACAGAAAAACAAAGGGGTAAATTTTTTTCTTATGTGCACTGTCACTATAAAATGAAAATATATTTATTTTGAGTACCTCTGTAAATTTGGTATTTATTTGCAAGGCTGAATGAGTATAAACTTAGTCCTTAGTCCTTTCTGAGTCTTCAAAATCTGGGGGTTTACAAATTCAGTGGTGTTTGGTGCCTCTAAATTTTCTTTTTTTTTTTTTTTTTTTTTTTTTTTGAGACGGAGTCTCGCTCTGTCGCCGCCAGGCTGGAGTACAGTGGTACGACCTCGGCTCACTGCAACCTCTGCCTTCCGGGTTCAAGCAATTCTCCTGCCTAAGCCTCCCAAGTAGTTGGGACTACAGGTGCACACCACCACACCCAGCTAATTTTTGTATTTTTTAGTAGAGATGGGGTTTCACCATGTTGCCCAGGATGGATCTCTTGACCTCATGATCCACCCCCCTCAGCCTCCCAAAGTGCTGGGATTACAAGCATGAGCCACTGCACCTGGCGGGTGCCTCAAAATTTTCTATATAGCAATAGACTCTGAAAAAGTAACATTGAGTAATAGTAATGACTCTGAAAAAGTAACATTGTGCTTGCTTTTTATCTATTTGCATGTTTCAAAACTTAATAGCTCTTATAAATTCTATGGGTTATTAGAATTAAAATAACAACAACAACAGTAATAATGGCAGCATTTTATCTTTTTATCTTCAGGTTTTGTGTTTGAGATACTCAACTAATAGTTACAGAAACACAACAAGTCATGGCCTGTAGAAATTTGCCTTAAACAGAGAAAAAGATGTAACAACATATTGTAAACACACTTAACAGTGTATATAGGTATTACTAGAATGTAAGCTCCACGAGTGAGCATAGCAGCTTTTATTGCATTACGGCATGCTGTCTCCCTATCACAAGGATAGTGCTGAGCACAAGGGGGGCACTCAATTTTGGTTGAATAAATGTCAGTAAGGTTTGACCAATGGAAAATGGAAGATTTTTCCTCATTTTGAAACAGAAATCATCCCTAACAACTAAATAAAATCAACAGAAAAGTTTAAATTGCATAAATTCTGGATGACTCCCGTTATCGGCTAGTCTGAACTAGCCAGTCATGGTACCCTGGAAAATGGACTGATGACTGAAAGCCTCATACCTGACCCTATGGGAGTGGGCATGGGAGACATTGAAAAATTCAGTGGGAAAGATCATATTAAAGATTGATCTTTAATTAATTAATTAATATGATTAAAGATCATATTAATGATTTAATATGATTAAATCCCATTTTGGATATAAACTGAATTTACTCTAATTTTATAGATAAGAAAATTGATTTGCTCTAATTTTCACACTGGCAGAGATGGGACTTGATCTCCATCTCTCTGAACCCAAAACTTGTGGGCTTAACGGCCCTTCTAGATTAAGAGCATTTAAGCCAAGGTTAGGAGCAATATATGGGATGCAGTAACTTAAACAGTGATGGCCTGTTTTACTTTCTCAGTAAAGCCCAGAACAAACACCAAAAGTAATGAAACAGTAAAGACAGAATTAGGAAACATGCTATTTTTAGCAAGTTGGTTGGAACAGATAGTGAGATCATTACCCTGACATAGCCACATCTAAAATGCAAATGAAATACATGATGTCAAATATGTGTTACCTCAATGCTTTTCTGAGGATCTTGTCATAAAGCAGATTCTAATTCAGCTAAAATTGGCAGGGGTAGCAGGGGCAAAGGGCAAGATTCTGCATTTCTTACAGGCTCCTGGATGCTGCCAATCAACTGGTCCACAGACCTATCTGTGACAAAGCCTTACCTGATTCTTGTTTGAAATATCAGGTAAGAACTACATCCCTCTCCTTTCACAAATGAAGGTTTGGGACCTGAAGCTTTTCAGGTTTTACCAGCTTGAAGCAGGTAGGGCAACAGCCAGTTGTCCCTGAAATCAAATTAATCACAACAGGCCTAAAGTGAAATTTTGCAGATTAGCATTGGCGTTTAGGTGGAGTGATAATTATGCAAATATTCCAGCATACTTCTCTTTCGGTTCCCTTTTTTTAACCTGGCTTATTCCCTCAAATTCTCACCATTCAAAAAACTAGAATATAAACACCACAGTAATGGAATTTATGACAGCGTAATGATAGAATGTGCTAAGAATCATGATTTTTCCACTTCATTTTGGGTTCCACTATGAAGGAACCCACTATATTTTTTATTTGATCTGTGATTCCCCATCTGCCTCCTTTTAAAGACAGCAATTCAGTTGTAGTTACATTAGTATTATTCTTTAAGCAGCATTTATTAAGGGCATACAGTGTATCAAGCTGTATACTGTTTAAATAAACTGTTTTTTATTTTCCTCAAAATAACCCTAGGCGATAACTACTACTATTTTTCCCATTTTAAAGATGAGAAAGCTGGCCAGGCACGGTGGCTCATGGCTATAATCGCAGCACTTTGGGAAGCTGAGGCGGGCGGATCACGAAGTCAGGAGTTTGAGACCAGCCTAGCCAATATGGCGAAACCCCATCTCTACTAAAAATATAAAAATCAGCTGGGCGTGGTGGCACATGCCTATAATCCCAGCTACTTGGGAGGCTGAGGCAGGAGAATCACTTGAATCCGGGAGGCGGAGGTTGCAGTGAGCAAAGATAACGCTACTGCACTCCAGCCTGGGTGACAGAGTGAGACTCTATCTCAATAATAATAATAATAATAAATTTAAAAAAAAAGATGAGAAAACAGAGGTTTAAGGAGATACAGCAGCTTTTCCAAAGTAACATACCTGATAAATCAGTGTTCCCTGAATGCAAAGCCTGAGTTCTTAGCCATTGTGCCCTGATAGTTCCTTTTCTGAAAGAAAAGAGTACAAATATTCAAATTTTCAAATTTTCTTTTGCATGTTTGTAAAAAGCAAGTTTGTGGGCCTGTTTTATAAGATATTTCCAAGCCTGGAAGGCATTTCTGGCTTACTGTGGGAAGTGATGCTACCCATCATGGACTTTATGACCAATAATCCTAAGTGTTCCTGACTTTAATTTACATGATGATTAATTCTGACCATGTGCATGTGTGTTCCTGTGGGGAATCCCTTTACTCTGTGCCTCTATCAGCTCCAAATTTAATCTGTAGCTGCAGCTGCCATGATGAGTGCCCCTGCCGCCAACTATTCCATCCTGGACTGTGTCTCTAGAATGACTAGTACACGAGTACATAGTTTCTTTTGGTTGTTATTTATATCATGCAAATAGGACTTAGAATGAATCACAGAACCTCTTATTTTCTCCTGGACCATTAGGTGTTGTGAAGACATAGCTGTATCATTTGAAGCTTTCTGAAACGGGCTGAAATAGAGAAGTGGAAACCCAGAAGATAAAGAAACCCCAGTGGGACAAGCAATTCAGAAAGCTCCAAGCAATGCCCAGTAGCCCAGAACAGCATAATGGTTCAGCAGGGAGTAGCAAATGGATGTCTTAGCATCAGAGACAGTATCGGGACAATCAGGTGAATGTAAAACTAGATGTGGTTGGCATCAGAGACAGACGGTTACAGGACCTGAGAGAAAGTATGAGGGCACTTGTACCCCATAGAAATGATGAGAACTTTGGTACTGAATAACCTATTTAGTGAAGCTCAAAGCAAGAGCTTGGTTTTTTGCTTTTTTAAAAAAAGGTCAAAGTTTAGCATCAAGTAAAGGATCTGAGATGGAAAACCACTAAGTGACCTGATTCCGAGCCTCCAAATACTAGATCTAAATTTACTTGCTTAAATGTCTTCCAGCTCAGAATGGAGTTAATCCTCCAGTCAGGCCTGCATCTGGGGAATGCACTATGAGAATTTAACAAATAGGAGCTTAGGAAGTCGGGCAGATCACTAAAATTACGTCTTCTTTACTTGAACTTCGAATTCACTGATTGAAGTAAATGAGCCCCTTTTGTAATCGTTAATACTGCATTTAAAGAAACTGAGCAATTAGAGATGGCTGTGAAATTCTTAGATGAACATTCAAGTGCGTGTTGCATTGTATCTGTCTTGCAGGTTGACTGATAGTCACCTAGTCCCAAGCTAGCAAAGGCTTCTATTTGTCCCCAAATGTCTGGTCTCCCTCCTTTCTGGCCACATGGCTGTACAGAATGAAGAGAGGACAGTTCTCAGTTTCCTTTACCAATAGGCATTGCCCTGTGACTAAGTTCTGGCCACTGAGATGTCAGTAGTGTTGGGTTGAAGCACCAAAAAGTGTCCTTCAATGCTGGGAGCATGCATCCCTTTCCTTGTCTCCCTTTCCTTATTCCCAGGGTCTGGCATGAGAATATGATGGCTTGACTTAAAGAATGGAGACCACAGGCCAAGCGCAGTGGCTCATGCCTGTAATCCCAGCACTTTGGGAGCCTGAGGAGGGCAGATCACGAGGTCAGGAGATCGAGATCATCCTGGCCAACATGGTGAAACCCCGTCTCTACTAAAAATACAAAAATTAGCTGGGCATGGTGGCGCATGTCTGTAAGCCCAGCTACTCGGGAGGCTGAGGCAGGAGAATCACTTGAACCAGGGAGCTGGAGGTTGCAGTGAGCCGAGATCCCGCCACTGCACTTCAGCCTGGCGACAGAGTGAGACTCAGTCTCAAAAAAGAATGGAGACCACAGATAGAGAAACGACAAGACGGACAGAAGCCTGGGTGCTTGCCTGAGTGCTTGAGCACATCAAGAAACAGAACTGCCTGCCATTAAACACATGGAATGCCTATATCCAGGCATTAATGGGAGAGAGAAATTAACTTCTTTCTTGATTAAACTGCTGTCATTTGAGTTTTATTGACAGTTGCAACTAAACCCCATTCTAAGTAATTCACTGAACCATCATCTTCACAGAGGTCATAATCAATTAAAAAATAACATATTGGTTGCTTCATTGACTAACTAAGTGGTCACAGTGGCTGTTGATGTACAAAATGATGGAAATGAGGCTGAATCTGTGGAAAATCAGGTTTTAGCTAATCAGTTTCAGCCATTTAACATTCTGTTTAATGCAACACACAAGTTAAGCAGCAACACTAACATTCTCAAAATGAAGCATATTTACCTTCACCATTATTTCTTTAAGATATTTTTCACAGTCACCAAATTGTCTTATCTAGACATAACATAGACATTGAACAATCTTGATACTCCTTGCTTAGTACAAAGAGTTGTGATAAATGAGTGGAACTGAAGGGAAAAATAAGTAGGTAGGGAGCCAGGAAACTCTCCTACTGAAAAAGAAAAGTGTTCGTGGACCGTAAAATGAGAAAGGTTACATTAATCTTTTTCTGGCAGCCACAGTGACAGAGTAACGATGCTTTAATCACTGGTTAGATGATTCTCTGCAAAAATGTGAAAAAAGTAAATTAACAATTGATACCCACCACCCTTCTGGGTAGCCTCTTTGTATTATTTTCTAGCACACTCAACAGTTCTTAGCTCTAATGTCTTTATGATGTCCCCTTGGCTGCCCCCTACACACACACACACACACACACACACACAATATGATTCCATTCTCCAGATCTTTCATCTCATCTCATTAACATAATAGGAGCTGACACAGTCTTTATCTATTAGCTCATTTGACCCTATGAAATACATGACTATGAGGTGCCCTTATTATCCCCGCTTCAAAGATAAGAATGTGAGCCACAGAACTAGTAAATTGTGGAGCTAGAGTTCAAATGCAGGCAGTTTGGCTCAAAGTGAGTCTGTTCTACAGATATATCCCATTCCCTTAGGAATATTTGCAACATAAAAATGGCAGACATTAGTTACCAGATAACATCTGCCAAGAAACACAACTCCTAAGCCTAGCTAAAATTTGTCTTTTCAAGGAGGATCAATAATACAGCGCTAAGCAGGCTAATGGAGGAATTTGGGGGGAAGAGGATGTTCTGCATCCCTCAAAAAATCTCACTCTTTAGGTAGTCAACCAAGTAGTACAAGCTGACCTTCAATTAGAATCCTATGTGTAACTATCCTTGAGCTATTAATATACAATATGGACATTAGAAAATAAGTTAATTTTGACATTTTAAAAAATTGAGATGAATAAGTTCTGCTCTACCTGAGCCTAATATATTCAAACTTTCAAATGGATTTCATTTGCCCTTTTATGAAGCCTAAGTCCCTGATTTTAAGAAATTGCTGGAATTTTATTATTTCCAGCTTAGTACTGAACTGCTGTTCTTATTACCATTTATACTTCATTGTCATTTTCATTCTACCATTGATTATTTTTTCTCTGTATATAGAGAAAGCCTTTTGAATCTGGCAAATACAGACATTAAAAAGGCTTTTTAAGCTGGCCAAGTGCCACATGCCTGTAATCCCTAAGAGTTCAAGATCACTCTAGGCAACACAGACAGACCCCATCTCCAAAAAAGAAAAAACAAGGCTTTTTATCTATTATAATCATGACATACTCAGTTTCTGATTTCTCATGCTGACACAGTAAAGATACTGTCCAAGGAAGCTACTTCTTGTAAAGTAATATATTTATAACAAGAACTAATATTTTATAATCTATGAGATGGATTTTCTTTCTCTGTTTGCAGACGGGGAAAGTGATGCTCAGTGAGTTTTCATATATTACCCAGGATTAACCAGTGGGTGACAGCAGGAATTAGAACTCACCCAAATCACACAACTGCAACTTTGTGCTCTTTCCATAATGCTGCAGAGCCATGTCTTTGCTAGATTTAATGGCACAATGATAGTCAGAGTAAGAAGAGATCCATGAATTATATCTTTGAGATTTTATAGTCAATGAAAATTGCAATTCCATGTATGAAAACTCACTTTTTAAAAAATCAATGTTTCTTAAACACATTATATTCTCTGACATCTTTGGCCAATACATGTTTTTTTTTTTTTGGCACCAACTGCCCATCCCAGCATCTGTAGGAAACTGGGAAACTGCCTGACCACACCTGATGAGAGACAGCAGCCACATGGTGATTTCACCTCCCACCCCTGACAAGCAGGATTGTACCAAAGGAAGGCACATCCCTAAAGGGCAACCAATCCACTGGCCTTCCAGAAACAAACACCCATGTGACCCAGCTTAAAAAGATGAACTGTGCCAAAGAAATTCCTCTCCTAAGAATGTGGGACTGAGTAGCAGCAGGGTCGGCGCCATCTTGTAGAAAGTATCAGGAGAAACATGATGGTCCATAGGGAAGCTGAAGTTATGAGGAAATAAAAATCAAACATGTAAGTAATAAGAGCTACCATTTATATGGTACTAACTATGTGCTTCACATTCTTAATTTATTGACCCTGTGAAGAAATTACTGTTATTAACAGGTCCCCACCTACCACCATTTTACTGATGAGAACACAGAGGCACAAAAGAATTAAGAAACTCATCCAGGGTCATACAGCTTAGGAGCACAAGATCAAAAGCCAGGCCCTGTGGCTTCACTGCCAAATTTAATTTCATATAAAGACAGCCTAGTATACAGACATAGAGAAGATAATAAATGACACAAGCAAAGAGAAACAGAAAGTCTCAAGAGAGAAAGATGCAGAGAGAGTGACATAGAGAGAGAGCATGCCATACCCCAAGAGGCCTCCAGTTCTCAGCTACACTTTCGCTCCCCTCAGATTCCCATGAAATCCCTGATTACATCCTCACATAGGAGAGCTTAAGTGCCTCTATTCCTTGTAGATAACAGATTCCTAAATAAAATAATATGATTTATTTTGATATTTTATAAATATAATACCCAAAGGTGCTAAAGTTCTAGCACTATTTATTTCTTGTCTGAGGTAACGATTGGATATCTTCTAGATTTATGATCCAATAGGACAGATAAGACAGACAAATATGGACACAAGAGAAATATTTATAATCTCAAGAATGCAATGAGATTATGATGTAGATAGGAGTTAAAGAAACTGAATAAACTCAAAACTGTTGAGCATAAATCATGAAAATCTCCTGAAGAAATAAGGCATGAACTGGGAATGTAACAGAAGATAGGACTATGTTTGCTTATTAATATACAACTTGAATCACGGTGGGCGGAATACTTTTTGCCTCAGTAGAGAGGAGGAAAACACATTGAGAGGATTGGATGAGAAAGTGCATGTGTATGTGAGAGAGAGAGAGAGACAGAGAGAGAGAGAGAGAGAGAAAGTGTGCACACCAGCTACTAGAATGTACGGGATAAAAAGAGAGCAGAAAATTAAAAACAAACAAACAAACAAAAAAAGCAGGTGTTGTACCACCATACAAGAAGAACCCAGTCCAGGATGATGAATTCCTATGGTCTTCTAAAAATCTGATATATTTTTGGCTGATGCTTTAGTAATAGCATTTAAAACAAAATATAACATTTTATGTTTATGAAACCACCACTAAATTCCCATTTTGTACTTTTTTGTTGTTGTTTTTGTTTGTTTTTTTTGAGATGGAGCTTTGCTCATGTCACCCACGGTGGAGTGCAGTGGCACAATCTTGGCTCACTGCAACCTCCACCTCCTAGGTTCAAATGATTCTCCTGCCTCAGCCTCCCAAGTAGCTGGGATTACAGGTGCACGACACCAGGCCTGGCTAATTTTTGTATTTTTAGTAGAGACGGGGCTTCATCATGCTGGCCAGGCTGG
This sequence comes from Pan troglodytes, assembly GCF_028858775.2. NCBI lineage: Eukaryota > Metazoa > Chordata > Mammalia > Primates > Hominidae > Pan > Pan troglodytes. The sequence goes on along the minus strand of NC_072412.2, from coordinate 83,175,568 downwards.
TCTCAAATTCCTGACCTCAAGTGATCCATCCGCCTTGGCCTCCCAAAGTGCTGCGATTACAGGCATGAGCCACTGCGCCCAGCTCATTTTGTGACTTTTAATGAAATAATCAAGCAGACTTAAGTCAAATGCCTTCTTAGTGTCTTCTAGCCACAGTGTGCCTTCCTTGCTATCCCATATGCTAACACACACTAGGCATTCAATAATAAATGAATGTGGACTGAATAAATAAACATTAGCATTATCTCCTCATTCAAATGTGAGATCATATCTATAAAATTTAAAATCCCATACACAATTTTTTAATCAATTGTCCAGTGTCATGTCTTAAGAAGTCATAAAATTCTTTGCTCATGTCAACCTGCTTTCTGCCTTCCCACCAGACTATCTATTCACATTGAATCATGAGTTTTTTATGATCACAAAAGAGATGTTACAATATAAATTTTTAGTTACTTAGGCAGATTAGGTTTTCCCTAAATAAAGTGTCGGCAATGCTATTTTTGCACAGAGATTCCAAATAACCGCCCTGTCCTATCTAACCTATAAATTCCAAATGTGCTGGATTTGAAAAACTATGATACCAAATATACAAACTAAAAACACTAGTAATGTAAAAAGAAAAAAGTAATCATTTATAACCACCCACTCTAAAAGCAATTGCCGTAAAATGAAATTTAGAGTCCTGTTGAGTGTGTCAAGGACCTGTATAGCAAACCTACAGAAAAAAGCCTCTTTTTTTTTTTTTTGTCCAGGGGATTTATACTCTCTTCATGTCTGCTAATTTATTCCAACTGCAAAAGAAAACATTCAGGATGAAAAATTATAGGAATAAATAAAGATTCACACATTTACAAATGAACATTAGCACATGCAATTTTTACAAAGCTTAAGTGAACTGGTAAGTACCTCTTGGAAGCGTTGTTATTATTTCAGGACAGATGAGCAGGCCAAATAAAAACTAAAAACAAAGATCAATGTCATAAGATATTTCAATATATTATAAAGCTATAGTATGTAAGATATTCATATTTGCTGAAAAATATATATATATAAACAAAACCTTGACCATATCATAGATTTAAACCTTCAAAGTTAAAAGATTTAAATTTTAAGTCCAAGCCTTTTTTTGAAAAAAGAAGAAATCTGAACTATTGGAAAACTTGATATAAAATCTTTTGAACACTATGTCAAACAATTAAATGAGAAACTTGAAAAAACATTTGCAGCAAATTCAATAAAGTTAATTATTTTAAAACAGATACAGATAGAGCTGCACAACAATGTGAAGATACTTAATGCCCAGAACTGTGCACTTGAAAATGGTCAAAATGGTAAATTTTATGGTTTATGTTTATATTTTATCACAATAAAAAATATACACATGTGTAAATTCAGTGGGAAAAAAACTAAGGACCTAATATATTCATGGGAAAGAGATGGCTAGTTACTTCAAAAAATAAAACATCACTTATCACATATTTGGGAAAGTGGTCAACCTCACGGATAATCAATCTCAAAAGCAGTATGGTCCTATGATGGTCTATCAAAAATGTGTCTCCTGCAAAGGTTTTTAAGGAACTAAACCCAACCATAGGTTGTAGTCTTGTGAAATGGGTACATTCCAATATCAGATCCCTTCCTGATGGGACCACAACCTGTCATAACATCTTTAGAAGCAATTGACATACTTTAGAAGGTATTGCCATGGGTGTGTTGGATTGTTACTCAACAGCCATTTCTCTTATTCTAAAATAATTAGACTAAAATAGTTTCCTAACTTGCTAAACTGCAAAAGCCAGAAAGCTGAAACTCCATTTTCCAGATGCCCTGGTCGCTGCAATTCTGACATGGTTTGAGTTGGTACAAGTCAATGCCTCTTGGTGAGATTTGAGAAGCAGACATGAGGCAGAGGCCTTTTTGGCTGCTTGGCATTTCTTTTGGCAACCATAGATGTAGAGGCATTTGGGTTTATGATGACAGAGTTAAGAGAACTACAGTGTCCCTTCACTGTCTTTACATAGGTCAAATCTGAGGCATCCATTTGCTGGCATGAGTTTCAGCCAGCATGGTGTGGTTCTGGATCCTGCAGTGCTGGTGGTCACTTTTCAATTCAGCAGGTGGTTTCCTGACCATTCATAAAAGAGGCATCAGTACCCTTGCTGGCCCAATTCAGAGGAAAGCATAGAGAATTATTCCTGGAAGTTCAATCTAGACTTTCTCCCCGGATTCTGTAAGGCTTTTAATATCTTATAATAAATATTTTTCTATTATTCTCCATGGCTTTGTTCTCTCACTGAACCCCAGTTGATATATGCATCAAAAATATTTTAAATGTTTATATTTGTGGCCTAATCATTCCACTTCTGGAATTTTAGCCTATGAAAATAATACTTCAGATGGATAAGGTTTGTAAGCAAAAATATGTACTATAACACTATTATTTCAACAATGGGGACTAATTAAGTAAAGCACTGTTTTCCTGCTTTTATTCCAAAAGACAATGAAAATTACGTCAGGTTTGAACAGGGGAGTGATATTCTCTGACACGGTTTTAAAAATCATCACCCTTGTGCCAAGAACAGAATGATTATTATTTTTGAAGCCAGGTGGTGGATTCAGAGGAGCTTACTCCAGTCTTCTTTCTACTTTTGTGTACACTTGAAATTTTCCATAATAAAAATAAAAGAACAAATGTCATGCAATATGTAATGTAACACCAACTACGTTAAGAACACTCTGTGTAGGAGAAAATATAGAAAAAAAACCTTAAAATTTTGAGGTTGTTGTTACTATACCTCATTTGAATATCTTTCCTGTGATTGACAGAATTCTAAGGACCCAAAACTACATATCATTCCCTCCTCCCCGAGTGTTGGCTGTTCCTGTGAATATGATGCAATATTGTTCCTGTGATTTTATTTTGTTATATGGCAAAAGTGAAGGGATTTCACAGAGGTAATCAAAGTACCTACAATTGACTTTGAGTTCGTCAATAAGATTACTCCAGAGTGGGTCTGACCTACACATGTGTGTCCTTTGACAGGGGCCTAGACCTTCCCTGAAAGGAAAGATTTCTGTGACCTTGCAGAAACAAGCCACCATGAGTTCTATAGCTGCAGAAAATGAATTCTGTCACCACAACCTTAGCTTGGAATGGGACCCCAAGCCTCCAACCAGACCATAGCCCTGGCCGACACCTTGAACACAGCCTTGTGAAACTCTGAGCAGGGGACCCAACTAAGCCAAGACAAGATTCCTGACCCACAGAAGCTGTGAGATAATAAATGTATATTGTTTTAAGCTACTAAGTATGTGGTGATTGGTCATGCATCAATAGAAAACTAACACATTTACTTTTCACTTTTCTGAATTTTCTAGATTATCTATAATAAATATGTTTATTTTATAGTAGAGGGAAAAACTTTTTACAACAAAAATAAAAGAGAATTAATGTGGATAATTCAGGCTATATATTCCAGAAAAGAGAACTGACATCATTTTTCTTCATGTTATTAACAAAGTACTGCATTAAATAGGAGGAAATTTTCTCTTTGTACTTTAATGCTCTGGATCAAATCCAAAGTTACCCAGCTCAAGGCTAAAAGTGAACACACTCCGTATAACTGAACTAATGGTTTCTGAAAGAAATGTACTGAAAGATAAGCCTTTGCACCATTCTTCTCTTGCTGTACTATGATTCACTGAAACCATCCTGAATAAACAGATTTTAATTTTGGTTTAGATTCCAACACCCAGCAGGCTACCCCACTGATTAATGATGATAAAACTAAGCAGAAAGGGAAGCCATTCATGAAACAAACAATATAACCATCAATCAAGCTCACAGCTGATAATATTCAGATACTGAATAGTACTTGACTCTCTAGCACCACTCCATGGAGACCTGCTGAGCAGCTAAGTGCTTTAAAATTAATAACAAGATCAGCAGTGCAAAGGTTGATGGTGTCAATGGGGATGAGGACTCAAGGATATAATGCAGTATTTACGGATCATCCATGATGAGCTAGTTTCTCTACAATGCATGCTTAGTTTAAATCCTATATTAGGATTTAAGCTTCTATATTAGAAGTACAAATACTTCTTTCTCTGACACGCATCTGCCTCCTGCATCAGTCATATGGGCAAGTTAAATGGAGACCCTTGGATCTTTTGTTTTTGTTTTTGTTTTTTTGTTTATTTGTTTCTTGAGATGGAGTCTCGCTCTGTCGCCCAGGCTGGAGTGCAGTGGCACGATCTTGGCTCACTGCAAGCTCCGTCTCCCGTGTTCACACCATTCTCCTGCCTAACCTCCTGAGTAGCTGGGACTACAGGCGCCCGCCACCACGCCTGGCTAATTTTTTGTATTTTTAGTAGAGACAGGGTTTCACCATGTTAGCCAGGATGGTCTCGATTTCCTGACCTCGTGATCCGCCCGCCTCGGCCTCCCAAAGTGCTGGGATTACAGGTGTGAGCTACCGCGCCAGGCCGAACCTTACATCTTTTAAGTCCCTACTGGTAAATTTTTGGTTCCTTCAGCCAAGTAAAATTGTTTTCCATTTACTACTTTATGTATTTGTTGTTGTGTATTACTACATTATTTATTCAATCTATGTCTACACTGGGCACCACAAGAATCCCAGCCCTATTTCCCTCTATTCTAATCCCAATTGGCTCCATGAGAAATGAAGAATTCCTCACTCCTCACCCCACCCCTAATTTATTTTTGCCAGGACATTAAATCACTACCTGACACACCATATATTTCACCTGTTAATTTTTCTTCCTCTAAAATTTTCACTCCACTAAGGCAGAAAATTTTGGTTGGTTGGTTCACTAAAATATTACCAGTCCCCAGTGTCTGACACACAGTAGGCAATCAATAAAAATAGTTTAAATGAATGAACGGATGAATGAATGGTATTCCCAGGAACTAGCTTAATTCTAGTTTAACTCTGAGCAACTGTTGTATTACCCCTAAAAGGTCTAGACATTTCTCTTTCCCAATGCACAGTCATCCCAATAGCTGAAGGTCCCTTTGCAGAAGGCTGGAAGAAATATGCTTATGTGATATGAACACAGAGTTCTTTTTCAAGAGTACCTAGGCATCATTTTAGTATCTGAAAATTTAAGTTTGGAAATTGGTAAAAGGCCAACACTTTCTTATGTGGTTTGAATTTAGGTCCCTGATGGCCATACCTAGAGTCTTTGAGTTTTGGTTGGTGTTAGTATTATTTTAGAAATCAAATATTCTCTTGCTGGGTTGTACATATAATTTATTTCTAGGACACCAATGACTGATTAGCAAATGTCAAAGATTTCTAGGGTTAGACCATTTTGACGACACACTGACTCCCCCTCCACCTTCTCCACATCTGCCCAGACCCATTTGCGTCCAATGTTTAAGTGCTGCTATGGGGCTTCTGCTACTCTGGGATCCTAGTATCCCAGTGAAATCAGAGAGCTCATTTCAGCTGTGTCTCCTCTCACTGCATTCTAGATCCACAAAGAACATCCTCTATAGGGATTTTTTTAATGCTGGAATTCTCTTCACCAATGAATTTCTCAATGCATGCATCAACAAGGCCTTGGAGCCAGAGTTAAGAATTAAGAAATTGATGGCACACAAAAAAATTCCCTCCCACTTTCCTACATCTGTTTCATTTCTTCCTTTATGGTATAACACAAATATCTAGGCCACCGCTGAGTCCAAGTTTCATCAGTTGACTACAATAAGTAACTACAATCAACCCCAGTTGAATATTGTGTTCAACCTAGTCACAATCTAGGTACCCGCACCTAGATTGTATATAGATGAGGTGCAGGTACATATATTGACATATCGTACTTGATCTCAATCACAGTCCTCCCACTTTAGTCAACATCCTCAGAATTTATTGCCACGTGCATCAGCCAGATTTTTGCAAATATAGCAGCAAAATTTTGTAAATTTGGGGAGTTTGACTTTAAAATAGGCTCTGGGACATGCCTACCTTGGTTGCAGGGGAGGACGGTGCACTGGCATGGGAAGATTTACACACTGAGCAACCCAACTTCTCTCACGTCTCCACCTTGTGTTGGCACCTACTTAATATCCTATGTCAGAGCCCCAACTTTGATCTAAGAGGCTACAAAAGGTTATACATTGATGTAAAGAAGCAACTTGGAGGATAAATCTTTGAGTGTGGGTTCCAATTCAGCACTATCTTAGAAAGTGACTAGTTTTCAGTGGGTGGCTTGAGCTGAGAGTTGAAGACTTTCAGTTTGTCATTTTCTGCCATTGAAGTGTCCATTGCTTAACTCTACAATCCTTGAATTCCTCCACACCCTTCAACCACTCTCTTGCAGCATACATTTTTCCTCCCAAACCTAGCATTCAAGGGGGCTATCACCCGAGTGGACACAAGTGATCATTTGATTAACTGTTTTGTTTTGTTTTTTCTTCACAAATTTCGATGGATGCTCAGGTTCAGTTTCTTAATATCAACCTGATTTCCAATTCCCCTTAAACCCTACCAAGACAGAGAATAAAGTACAGTTTCCCTCCTGTTTTCCTGAATATCTGTTGCCTACAACTTCTGGCACAATTTTCAGTCACAGTCAGGACTTTTAGATGCAAATAATAGAAACTGACCCTGGTTAATTAAAGCAGAAACAGAAACTATTTAAAAGATGTTGGATAGCCCATATATTCTCTGGGAGGGCTAGAGAAGCAAACTTATGGATTTTACAGCTGGAAACAATCCCCACAGCCAAACCACAAGACTTATCAAGTAAAGACATTGGAACTCCTGCTGGACCCAGACAGCACAGCACCTTCCAGCAGCCAGTGACCAGACCCTGGGTGCTGCTGCAGGAACTCTGCTGCCACTGCTGCCTTTGAGAACCAAATATGGTTGCCGCCTCCACCCCCAAATGTTGTCCAAATATATTCTGGGTGGTGTGTGCTTCCTTGTGTCCCAGTTTCTCATAGTCTCGAGAGAAGATGGATCTGATTGGCAGAGCCCAGCCCCATGCCTTAACAGCAAGAACCCTGGAGAGGTGAGTAGCTGGATGGCATCAGAGGGAGAGCATTTCCCAAACACAGAGAGTGGGTTCTGATACCTGGATGGCAAAAAAGAAATTGGTAAATCTCCATCATACTGGCTTTATGAGAAATGATAAGGTCTGTGAATATAGACAGCCCCAGTTTCAATTTGTGCACTTTCTTCACTTCCTATTTGACATTGGGCAAGTTCATCTCTCCGAGCTTTGTTTTTTCTCATAAGTAAAAACCTTCCCTTGCAGAAATTAAAAAGTAAGTTATGTGGATAAGATAATTCAAAAAGTGAAAGCTATTACTTGAAAAGATAATTGAGATATATATAATATTTTGTGAGGCCTCATCTTGGTAAAATATTCAACTTTTCATATATTTATGCCTATTCTCCCTAACTAGGGGATCATGTTTTATACTAGTTTGTATGTTTTATACTAGTTTGTATTTCCGCAGAGCAGTAAACACACAGATACATACGTGTGCACTTAATAAATGAACTAATATCCCAGATTATAAAATAAAATGAGAAATAGCGAACACTGATGCAAAAAACTGAAGAGGATACAAAAAAATGGAAAGCTATTCCATATTCATGGATTGGAAGAATTAATATTGTTAAAATGTTTATACCACCCAAAGCAATCTACAGATTGAATGTCATCTCCATCAGAATATCAATGACATTCTTCACAGAAACAGAAAAAAAAATCCTAACCATTTACATAGAACCACAAAAGACCCAGAATAACCAAAGCTATCCTGAGAAAAAACAACAAAATGAAAGGAATCACATTACCTGACTTCACAAATTACACTACAGAGCTATAGTAATCAATACATCATGATACTGGCATAAAAACAGACACATAGACTAACGAAACAGAATAGAGAATCCATAAATAAATCTACACATCTACAGTGAACTAGTTTTTGACAGAGGTGCCAAGAATGTATATATTGGGGAAAGGACAGTCTCTTCAATAAGTGGTACTTGGAAAACTGGATATCCATATGCAGAAGAATGAAACTAGACCCATATGTCTTGCCATACACAAAAATAAAATCAAAACGGATTAAAGACTTAAATATAAGACTTCAAACTATGAAACTACTAAAAAAAAACTATTGAGAAACTCTCCAGGACATTGGTCTGGGCAAAGATTTCTTGAGTAATATCCCACAAGCACAAGCAACCAAAGCAAAAATGGACAAATGAAATCACATGAAGTTTAAAAACCTCTACACTGCAAAGAAAACAATCAACAAAGTGAAGAGACAACCCACAGAATGGGAGAAAATATTTGCAAACTATCCATTAATCTCTTGTCAATACTTTACAAGAACCCCATTCTGTGGGGTTCTGTGGGGTGTTGTTGACTACAGTCAACAATAATTTATTGTACATTTAAAAATAACTAAAAGTAATGGATTGCTTGTAACATGAAGAAATGATAAATTCTTGAGGTGATGGATACCCCATTTATTCTGATGTGATTATTATGCATTTTATGTCTCTGTATCAAAATATCTCATGTACCCCATAAATATAATATACCTACTATGTACCCACAAAAATTAAAAAAAAAATTTTAATGAGCGACAGCAATGCTTCATTCTATAGCAGTGAATCAAAGAATATATGGATATAGGGTATGTTCCACAGCAAGTCTGAAGTGGATTTCTAGGGGGCCTCCATTGATAACTCCTTTTATGGACTGATGCTTGTGTGTCCCCAAACTTTACATATTGAAACCTAATCTCCAGTGTGATGGTATTTGGAGATGGGGCCTTTAGAGGGTGATTAGGTCATGAGAGATAGTCTTTGTAAATGATATTAGTGCCATTAAAAGGTACTGAGGTATAGTGCTGAAAACCAGGTATTCTGCAGAGGCACAATAAAATTTTAAAGAGTTTATTTGAGCAAACTGATTTGTGAATCAGGAGCTCCAAACCATGAGTGGTTTGGGGGCTTCTTTGGAGAAGCATTAAAGACAGACTTTTAGAGAGTGAATACAGATGTAAAACAATTTGGTTATAGTTATACAGTTGCCTTACTATTTTGTCTATCTTGTTGAAAAGTCCCTAGTTATATAGTTATATAACTATAATTTAGTTGGCAGCTTCTGATTGGTTAGCCTTAAGTTTCATTTCTGTTTAATATAGGCATTTATAAGAAATAGCTCAAGTTAACTTTTGGCTATATTTGCAAATCAAGCCAGGTTAAGGTCAGTTACGAAGGCTAACTGGCTTTGTCTGCTCAGGGATTCTGCAGGCCTGGCTTTCTGTTTTAATTTATTTTAACAGCGCCCTTATTAAAGGGACCCAGAGAGACCCCTTACCCTTTCCACCATGTGAATACAGCACGAAGACAGTCATCTACGAACGAGGAAGCAGACTCTCACTAGACACTAAATCTGCCAGTGCCTTGACCTTGGACTTCCCAGCCTCCAGAACTGTGAGAAATACGTTTCTGTTGTTTATGAGCCACTAGTCTAATGCAGTTTGTATAGCAACCTAAAAGAACTGAGACAACTACAAAATGACAGATGTCTTATTCTGCATCACACTGGGCTCTAAAAGACCACCAAGTGTGAATAACCCCAACTGTACATCACTATTACAAACCACTCAATAAAAAGTTTCAACTATCTGAACTAAGTCAACCCAAGGAAAAACAAATGGCAGTATCTGCAAATAATTAGTAACAAGAGTAGTATGTTTCTTGTACGCATAAAAAAATCATGCCACTAAGACTAGCTTTGAGTTAATAGTAATGCAGTAAGAAATATTTTAAAGTATATATAATTTTCTATTTACTCATTCACAATAATGAGGAATGCATCCACTAGATGATTAACTTCCTAAAGTATAAATCTGATCATTTCCCTGTCTTCTTCAAATTCTCCACTGATTCTCAAAATAGACCCCTAGACCTATGAGAATGGAGATTATACATGAAACACAGGTAAATGAAACCTGATTTAAATATTTTTAAATTTATTTTACACTTAATCAGTGATTAAATGTAAATATGTGAAATATTTACAGTGAAAATAGTGGTTTTTTCCGACTGTCACTAACAAATATTAAAGATTCTATCCTCAACGGAAAAAACGAAAAATGGCCTCCTAGTTCTCCTACTACAGTATGACCTTGGCAAGTCACTTGACATCTCCAAGTTCAGTTCCTACATTGCAAAATGAAGAAATTGGACAACATCCTTTCCAGCTCTGAAAGGTTGTCATCTCTACTTTGCCAATGTCCACTGGCTCCATGCTCCACGCCACCTAAAGTGGGCTCCATTTCCATTTGCCTTGATCAATCAAGGTAATCAGCCACAGGAGATAAAACATAAATTGTAAAGTTGCCAATTCTGAGTCATATAAGCAAAAATAATCTAGTTACTCAGCATTTCCATAATGCTTTATTATATTTTTCAAACAATGTCTGGCCATCAATAAACACAAACCATAGTCATAAACCATAAAAGAAGACACAGAGACCAATGAAATTAATGTTGACAAAACTCACCCAACAGGTCAAAAGCAGAGAAAATTACATGTTAACCTTATGAGTGAATGATCATACTGTGTGAGCCACACGCATTTCTGGTACAGAGTTGTATAACATAACACTCAGGTAACAGAAGGACATCACAATCTGGATTGGACCTTACTTGTGGGGTCCTCTTCTCCTCTCTACCCCACTCACACTGGCTTACTTGGAGCTGGGAGGATGTCTACCTGACAGCCACAAACCACTATACTGACCCTCCCATTTATCCCTCTTTTTTACAGTTAAATAGTTCATTCACCCTCCCCTGAGCATTTGTTATGCCTGCCAATGTTTCACATCACCTCAAATAAATCAATAATTGAATGCCCCCCACCCCCCCGCCCCAGCCATCTCCTCTACTGCCATTGCCTATATGGCCTCAGCTCTTCTTTGTTCTGCTCCAGGCACACAACCTCTCTTCCCTATCACACATGGTGGATGCCTCAGAGCATCCTCCCTCCCTCCTCTGTTCCTCCTTAGCCTCTGCCACCCATCATGTATCTGCCAGCTCCATCTCTGTCACTACTCGCTCCTCCAGCCCTAGTGGCCCCCATCATGGCTCAGCCTTCCCCAAACGTGGTGCTTTATCTTACTATGTGGGACTCCCTCGGGACCTCATAGCAGCAACCCAGTGGCTTTGGCCTGGCATCCCCCAGACCCACTTCCCGCTTTTTATTAAAATCTCAACCAGGAGGAACAGAGCAAGATAGCAGAATAGAAGCCTTCACCAATTGCCTCACCTCCCCAAGCAAGGACACCAACTTATCAACTATCTACACACAAAAAATGTACCTTTATAAGAACCAAACCTCAGATAAGCACTTATAGTACCTAGTTTTAACATCATATCACTGAAAGAAGCACTGAAGAGGTAGAATAAACCCTTGAATGGATAAAGAAAATGTAGTACTTATATAATACTCAGCCATTAAAAAATGAGATGCTGTCATTTGCAACAACATGGATGGAACTGGAGATCATTATGTTAAGCGAAAGAAGCCAGACACAGAAAGACAAACATCGCATCTTCTCACTTCTTTGTGGGATCTAAAAATCAAAACAATTGAACTTGTAGAGATAGAGAGTAGAAGGATGGTAACCAAAGCCTGGGAAGGGTAAGTGGGGAAGAGGGGGATGGGAATGGGTAATGGGTATAAAAAAATAGTAAAAAAAAAAAAAAAAAGAATAAGACCCAGTATTTGATAGCACAACAGGGTGACTATAGTCAGTAATGATTTAATTGTACATTTTAAAATAACTAAAAGTATAACTGATTGTTGTAACACAAAGGATAAATGCTTGAGGAGATGGATATCCCTTTTTCCATGATGTGATTATTACATATTGCATGCCTATATCAAAACACCTCATGTACCCTGTAAATATATACACCTACTATGTACCCACAAAAATTAAAATTAAAAATTAAAAAAAAATTGAACCAGATTAAAAGTGACACTATTGGGCAGTGACCAAACCTTAATTTGGGGTAAGGAAATAACCTGTAGAATTATAAAATATAACTTTTTCTCTTAAATAATAGTAACCTACTAGGGATGACACTTCTGAAAATTAATAATTAAGTTTTTCAATGAAAATATAATGAAATCATGCTTTATTCAACAGATATTGAGTGCCTCATATGTCCTGGACATGAAAAGATGAAAAAGACATATTCTTAAACTCAGAAAGTATACTTCGTGCTAAGAGAGGTAGATGTGCAAGCAACTAAACAATGATGACATAGTTGCTGAAGTAGAGGCATGATTTAGGTGGAAGAAAATACAAAACAAGGTGCTGCTCTGGCATAGCTCCACCATACGTGGTATTTACTTCAAGATATTAAAATTATGGTGTCTCTGTTTCTCCCTTTAAATTATAGGCTTTTGAGGAACCAAACCATGTCTGTGACATTTTTTTATATCTCCACATCTAGAAAATACTATGCCTTGCATATAGTAATCATTCAATAAGTGTTGACCTGAATAGAGAATGAACTGCATTGTTACTTCTGCCTAAGACACAGGGAAGACTCATGGATGGATTTTCAGAGGAGGTAACATCTACGCTAGATTTTAAAAGATGAATTGGACAGTACTGGAAATCCTAACCCGAGCAACCAGGCAAGAGAAAGAAATAAAAGGTATTCATATAGGAAGAGAGGAAATCAAACTCTCTCTCTTTGCAGACTATATGATTTTACACCTAGAAAACCCCATAGTCTCTGCCCAAAAGCTCCTAGATCATCTGATGAACATCTTCAGCAAGGTTTCAGCATACAGAATTGATGTACAAAAATCAGTAGCATTCCTACACACAAACAACATCCAAGCTGAAAGCCAAATCAAGAATGTAATCTCATTCACAACGCCACAAAAAATAAATAAATAAAATAAAATACTTAGGAATACAGTTAATTAGGAAGGTGAAAGATCTCTACAACAAGAATTACAAAACACTGCTCAAAGAAAACAGAGATGACACAAACAAATAAAAAAAATTCCATGCTTATGGATAGGAAGAATTAACATTGTGAAAATGGCCATACTGTTCAAAGCAATTTACATATTCAATGAGATTCCTACCAAACTATCAATCACATTGTTCACAGAATTGGAAAAAAACTATTATAAAATTTATATAGAATCAAAAAAGAGCCCAAATAGCCTAAGCAATCCTAATAAAAAGAACAAAGCTGGAGGGATCGCATTACCTGACTTAAAACTATGCTACAAGGCCACAGTAACCAAAGCAGCATGGTACTCTTACAAAAGCAGACACAAGGACCAATGGAACAGAATAGAGAGCCCAGAAATAAAGCCACATACCTATGACCATCTGATCTTCAACAAAGTCAACAAAAACAAGCAATGGGGAAAGGACACCCTGTTCAATAAATGGTTTGGGCATTACTGGCTAGCCATATGCAGAAGATTGAAACTGGACCCCTTCCTTACACCATATACAAAAATCAGCTTAAGATGGATTAAAAACTTAAATGGAAAACCTAAAACTATAAAAACCCTGGAAGAAAACCTAGGAAATACCATTCTGAACACAGGCCCTGCAAAGATTTCATGACAAAGATGCCAAAAGCAATTGCAACAAAAACAAAAATTGACACATAGGATCTAACTAAACTAAAATTGGCAAATGGAACCTAATGGCAGAGCAAAAGAAGCTATCAACAGAGTAAAGAGACAACCTACAGAATGGGAGAAATTATTTGCAAACTATGTATCTGACAAAGGTCTAATATCCAGAATTTATAAGGAACTTAAACAAATAAACAAGCAAAAAACAAATGACCCCATTAAAAAGTGGGCAAAGGACATGAACAGACACTTTTCAAAAGAAGATATACATGTGGCCAACAAGCATATGAAAAAATGCTCAACATCACTCATCGTTAGAGAAATGCAAATAAAAACCACAGTGAGATACCATCTCACACCAGTCAGAATGGCTATTATTAAAAATTTGAAAAATAGCAGATGCTGGTGAAGTTGTGGAGAAAAGGGCACAGATATACACTGCTGGTGGAAATGTAAATTATTTCAGCCATTGTGGAAAGCAGTTAGGTGATTTCTCAAAGAACTTGAAACAGAACTATCATTTGATCCAGCAATCTCATTACTGGGTATATACCCAAAGGAATATAAATCATTCTACCATGAAGACACATGCAGAGGTGTTCATTGCAGCACTATTCACAATAGCAAACACATGGAATCAACCTAAATGCCCATCAACAATAGAATAAAGAAAATATGGTACATATACACCATGGAATACTACACAGCTATAAAAAGAATGAAATCATGTCATTTGCAGCAACATGGATGGAGCTAGAGGCCATTATCCATGGCTCACGCCTGTAATCCCAGCACTTTGGGAGGCCAAAATGGGTGGATCACGAGGTCGGGAGATCAAGACCATCCTGGCCAACATGGTGAAACCGCATCTCTACTAAGAAAAATACAAAAAAATTAGCCAGGTGTGGTGGCCGGCGCCTGTAGTCCCAGCTACTCCGGAGGCTGAGGCAGGAGAATGGCATGAACCCGGGAGGCAGAGTTTGCAGTGAGTCAAGATCGCACCACTGCACTCCAGCCTGGGCAACAGAGCGAGACTCCATCTCAAAAATAAATAAAGAAAGAAAGAAAAGAAAAGAAAACTAACAGAGGAACAGAAAACCAAATACCACATGTTCTTACTTATAAGTGGGAGCTAAACATTCAACACACATGAGCACAAAAAAAAGAACTATAGACACTGGGGCCTACTTGAGGGTGGAATGTAGTAGAAGGGTAAGGATTAGAAAACCACCTATCAGGTACTATGTTTATTACCTGGATGAGGAAATAATCTGTACACCAAACCCCTGTGACACGCAATTTGCCTATAGAACAAACATGCACACATACCCCTGAACCTAAAATGAAAGTTAAAAAATTAATGTAATTTAAAAATAGAAGATGAATTGAAATATTTTATGAAGATAAAGGACTAGAATAGGATTTGCAAAACTTTGGGAGACATAAAATAACAATTGCAATAATAACAGCTAACATTTAATATGTCAGGAATTATGCTCAGCACTTATATGCATTTTCCTTTCTTACACCAACCATGTGTCGTAATTACAGTTTTCACAGATGAAGAAACTGGGGCATGCAGTGGTTAAGAAATGAAGTCACAGGACAGGTGAGTGATGAAGCTGGGATTTGAATCCCAGGGACACCCATGATTCTCTGACTCAAGAGCCTGTGAACTAGGTAATACTACATTCTCCTCCAAAATTGTGCCAGCTCCAGTGTCACAAGCAACCCAGTACCTATGGTCACCCATTGTCTCACCGTTCCTCAGAGTGGATATCCATCTGTCCTTTCTACTCACATGACTCTACCATTTTCGTGACATGACTTCCCTATCTCCCAGCTGCTCTTTTAATCTATTTCATCTTTGCTTCTCTCTGCTATTGCGTCTCTGTTCCTCCTGCTTTCTACTCCTCTCTCTCTGTGTCTCACATTCATGCTCTCCAACAGAGCGCCTCATTGTGTTAGAGTAACCATCTGTAGCCACCATTCATTGGTTTGGGCTATCCAGCACCCAACTCCTGTTGACATTCCAATTTCCTTTTGGAGGAATCTCCAACTACGTAGATGTAGAAATGGAATCCACATTCCACATAGTAGCCAATGGGCCAACGCTCTCTCTTCCTGCCCAGCCCAGCTATGGAACACACATGTCACTTGGCCTCTTCCTATCAGACAAATGTAGAGACAGCTCTGGGCCACCCCATTGAAGAAGAAGCAGCAGAGGCAGTAAGCTGAACCTGTTGCTCCTCAGATGTAACGTTTGCTGTGCTCCCATGCACAGCCCCAAAGCACTTCGGTTTCTGTCTCTTTTCAAAGCAAGGTCCTCCAAGCTCCTGTAGATATGTGAGACACAGATATCCTTCTAGGGAATCCCGCATTGAGGTTAAATTTGCCAGAATTATTTTCTATCGCTTGCAAACAGGAACCCAAACAGAACTCAGGCATTAATGTAGTTTTGGCTGTCATATCTGAGCTGCTTCGGCTGCCACCCTTATCCATAATCCAATCCAATGAGGCCAGGGTAGCAGGACCACATGACCAAAATCATCACAGCTTCTGTTCAAGGGGCCATTTGTGGCCTCTGTATTCTGGAGGGAACTGGGGGCTGTTATTTGGACTCTCAGAACTTAAATCAATACCCTGGGAGAAACTGAGTCATGTTTATATGTCGAGGGGATTAAGCCAGTGACCAATGGGAGATGAAAGATACATGAGAGAGAAGAGACAAGGATGCAGCAAGGGCTCTGAGGAAATGGGAGCGAGGTGGAGAGACTGGTCTCAGAAAATAAGAGAAAAAAATAAAAGAGGAGTCTTTTTGCTCTACCCCACCCACTCCTGAGAAAGGAGGTAAGGGCAAGATTGCAAAGTTAAGTATGCTTACTGAATAGAAGGAACTTGAAGGAGTTATTGTAAATAGATCCTGCCTCCTCCGTGAGGTAAGAGACAAGGGCATCCGCTGACAGTGAATGTAGGGAGTCAGGAGCGGGGGAGGGGGAGGACTTGCAGAGATGGATGAAAACTTGGAAAAGCCACAATTAGAAACAGGGGAGGGAACCTACTGGGAACTGGCAATCAAGCTGCACTGAGGCAACTGTCTTTTATTTGCATTTGCTAATAGCAATTAGCCACTTTTTGAACAAAGACCCAGACAAAGGGAGACACAAACCTTCCCTGAAATTGTTCAAGGAAAAAATCAGGGACTTGCAAACTCTAGCAAATTTCACAGAAGAACCTTTAACCTAACTTTTCAATTTTGCAATTGTACAGCTCTGGAACGTTTCAGAGGGATTTCCTTCACTGTCCAGAAGGAAAATATTATTGAACTAAAAAAAGTTTGAGACAATAGAAATTTGTTAAGAAATCTGGATTTTGTCTGATTCAGTTCTTTTTGACATTAAGAGGTTGATCTACTTTGTATAGAAGAGTGTTAAAGAAAACGTAGACAAAAGGCATTTAGGACCCTTATAGAAGTATTAAGTAGTGATACATGAAAACATTTATTTACAGTGGGCTTTGTTTTCATTGATTAAAAAAAAAAGGAACCACCAAAACTGTTCTTGCTAGAATTCAAAAGACAATGAAAAGCTCATCTCCATAGTCTCTGAGGAATAAAATAGCTTGGGTGTGGTTATGTTTGGTGATTTAGCATGCTGAGTTCATTATTTTTCTTTTCTTTTCTTGAGACAGGGTCTCTCTCTGTTGCCCAGGCTGGAGTGCAGTGGCACCATCACAGCTTACTGTAACCTTGAACTCCTGGGCTCAAATGATCCACCCATCTCAGCCTCCCGAGTAGCTGGGACTACAGGCACATGCACCACCAAGTCTGACTTTTTCTGGGGAGAGGGGATGAGTGTCTTACTAGGTTTCCCAGGCTAGTCTGGAACTCCAGGGCTCAAGCGATTTTCCTGCCTTGGCTTCCCAAAGCACTGGGATTACAGGTGTGAGCCACTGCACCTGGCCACCAAATTAATTCTTTAAAAAATGTCCTCCCTCTGGTTTTGGCAAGCAACTGAACTGAACTGAGACATAAATCTGTAGTCTTCATTTTAGATTGCAGTTGAATTCATGAAGTAAAAATGTGCTTCTGACATGGTATTTTAAAAAAATGAACAACTGCTCTGTCTCAGCTGGCATGTCCTAAAAGAAGACAGCATCTGGATAAAATTCAACATAGAATTTTAGCTTTTGTGGCATTTTGAATAAAAACAGTTGGCCAAACAACTACCTATTTAAATTATTGAAAGCTGATGATTACAAATAATACTTCTGGCTGATAATTAGAGTGGAAGTAGAAATCATTCAGAATGCTATGAGGTTGGACAGGATTCCAGAATTAGTTTTCCCTTAAATAGAGTGTTGCAGACAAAAGCAGTTTGGTCTTCAAAGAGCGAGTATTCTTAAACCACTGCATTCACCAATGGGGGCTATGAAGATGTGGGTTAATTTACTTAACACTTCAGAGGTTTGGAGTTTTCAGACAGCCGCAAAGATGAGGCCAAATCGAGATTAAAATTGCTCATTCTTCTCTTGTTCTTTTCAAACACAATAACATCACGTTCTTAGAAGATGACTTGCCATACAGAGCTTTTTATTTGAGACCCAACACGGTAAAGAAACAAAGATACAATCCTCTTTGTAAAACAAAATGTAGTTGAAAACAGCCACTAGAGGGCAGTGAAAATACTGGGGATGTTGCACTGCAAGTCCTTTGATCAGAACCTTAAAATGAAAGCTGTTTTGCAGGATTTTGAAAGCATTTGATTGTTTAGCAAATGAGAGACCTGAGGGGTGGGGGTGGGGGTAGAAGCAAGAGAAGAAAGTATCTTCTTGATCATATTAATGTAACATTAATGAAAGACAGCACTACCACGTCTGGCCCGAGCCTTCAGGACGACAGTTGTAGGACAGTGATTCAGCACAGATGATGTAATGAGGTCAGTCCCCCAATTCACTCTGTAATTTAACCCTGCCTACAATAGATCAAGGAGGCTGGGCAACCGTAACACAACAAAACACAAATCATTGGCATTCGACCTTACAGAACATTCAAAAGCAACAGTATTGGTAGGTTGTTTGCTGAGTGTGTGTGTGTGTGTGTGTGTGTGTGTGTCTGTTTAATGCAAGCAATGTCTTTTTAAAAGATTGTGAAGTCAGAATTATTACTTTAAAAAAAAAATTCCCACAGCTCCATTTAACCCACGCTATTTGTGGGAGGTGAGAAAGAAATGACTCACATGATCGCTAAAATGCTTGTGAAAATGCAGATAAAATGGTGACAGACATTGAAACATTCAGCTCTGATTCTTTAAAAATCCTTGCAAAAAGAGAATTGGGCTGGAGGTAGGGAGGGTACAATCAAGAATTAATTCTAAGCACTCTACAGAATCTTAGACCTTAAAGCTAGAAAGCATTTTAAGGTCCTCTGCATCATACAATATTTTCCATATTTCCAGCCTATAATTTTGCTTTTAGCCATTTCAAAGTAGAAAAATCTCTATACTGTGCTAGTACATCAAGAAGCAGTTCTCAAATCAGCTACCACTGAATTGACTATGGAAATGTGGCTGTAGATACAATTTGCAATTGTCAAAAGCAACCAAAGAATCTTTAGGGACTCTAGGCATAGGTGTAGTGAATAAGCACAGAAGTCATAGCCAACCCACTTTTATTTTCTAAAGCAGAGAACTCTGGCAACCAGTGTTGTGAGTTCCGTGGATGGCATGCTGGCTCCTTGAAGGAAAAGGCTCTTAGACACACTCAAGCTTGAACACACTCAAGCTTGAACGATGATGAGAAATAACCATATCCTTATTCTTCAGAGTAAAATGATTCATCCTAACTTGTTGACAGTAAAGAGAAAAAGTGTGATTCTTAGGTCCATGACAGTTTCTCCAATCATCTATCTAAAACATAGCTGCGATTGATTTATTGAACATATTTACTCATATATTTTTGTCAATAAGTACATATTTTTCATATAGGCACACAGAAAAGCAAATCATATGATCTACTGTAAGAATCCGATGAGGATTTTTGTGACCACATTTTATTCTAACCTCTTTCCTAATAATCTGTGTGACCCTGGATTTGCCTTTTTCCCCCACTTCCATACAAGATTTGCATGGAAGCAGTAGAATCAGACAAGCCTAAAATATTTGGCCACTTGGATTCACTGGGGTCATTCTACTTACTGTAAGAGACAAGAGAACCCGAATTAGCAATTCTAATATTCCTGAAGAAGTCTTCATAAGCTATAATGGTTCTGAGTACCAAAGAGGTTTTGTATACCTGGTCCAGTTACTGCAGGGAAAGAACCTAGACTATACTATCTTACTTCCAGGACACATTGTAAAATAAATCAGTCATATGCAAGGGTAAAAGTTCTGATTCTAAAGTGCCTGCAAGTTTGGGATGCTTTGGGGCCCTGTCAAAATGTGCCGTGGAATAGATTCTAGGAATTTCTCTCTGAAGCTTCCTTACTCTTTCCAGAAGAGAGATGTGTACCCTCATGGTTTCTAACTACCTTACAGATGGCCCTGACCATTTCATATTATAATTATTGTACATTCCTAAAGAGTGTGGTCATGTTACATAGGTAGCTAGTCAGGCATGAGCAGAGCAGGAGAGGGCTCCCCACCTACCACCAGTAATGTCAGGTGATCATTAGGTGATGGTCAGGTGGTTGTTAACTGTCTCTCTAAAATAATAATTGGTTGCAGCCAGTGCCAGGGAAAGGCAGTCTTCCAATATAAAGAAAAAACCTGGAACTGGTGATCAGTAGCTTCTCAATAAGATCTCAGGGGCTGGGTAAGTGGGCTCAAGCATGTGCATTAAGAAGCAAAATGGTGGAGTTTAACTGGTATATGACCCTCTAGGGTTCTAGGGGCAATCAACTGCTAAGGGAAGAATGCCTCAAGTAAGCATGCATATAACTCCAGTAAACACACCGTGCATGCTCACCTCCCAAGCGCTAGCAGGCCACTGCGCATGCCAACAGCCTTCCCTAAGGGAAGAATCCTGTGAGAAGGGACACAAGACGCTGGAAGTGTGCCAACATATAAAAACCTAAGTCAAAAGTCAACCACACGCTTGATCTCTCATGTTGCCCACTTGGCTCTCTTCCAAGTGTCCTTTACTTTCTTTTGTTTCTCTTCTAAAGCTTTTTAATAAACTTTCACTCCTGCTCTAAAACTTACCTCAGGCCGGGCGCGGTGGCTCATGCCTGTAATCCCAGTGAGAGGTAACAGCATGCTGGCAGCCCTCACAGCCCTTCGCTCGCTCTTGGCGCCTCCTCAGCCTTGGCGCCCACTCTGGCCGCGCTTAAGGAGCCCTTCAACCCGCTGCTGCACTGTGGGAGCCACTTTCTGGGCTGGCCAAGGCCAGAGGCGGCTCCCTCTGCTTGCCGGGAGGTGTGGAGGGAGAGGCGGGGGCGGGAACAGGGGCTGCACGCGGTGCTTGTGGGCCAGCGCGAGTTCCGGGTGGGCGTGGGCTCGGCGGGCCCCGCACTCGGAGCTGCCCGCCGGCCAGCGGGCCGGGGCAGTGAGGGGCTTAGCACCTGGGCCAGTAGCTGCTGTGCTGAATTTCTCGCCGGGCCTTAGCTGCGTTCCCGCCGGGCAGGGCTCGGGACCTGCAGCCCGCCGCCATGCCTGAGCCTCCCCCGCACTTCGTGGGCTCCTGCGCGGCCCGAGCCTCCCGGACGAGCGCCGCCCCCTGTTCTACAGCGCCCAGTCCCATCCACCACCCAAGGGCTGAGGAGTGCGGGCGCACGGCCTGGGATTGGCAGGGAGCTCCACCTGCGGCCCCTGTGCGGGATCCACTGGGTGAAGCCAGCCGGGCTGCTGAGTCTGGTGGGGACTTGGAGAACCTTTATGTCTAGATAAGGGATTGTAAATACACCAATCAGTACCCTGTGTCTAGCTCAGGGTTTGTGAATGCACCAGTCCACACTCTGTATCTAGCTACCCTGGTGGGGACTTGGAGAACCTTTATGTCCAGCTAAGGGATTGTAAATACACCAATTGGCACTCTGTATCTAGCTCAAGGTTTGTAAATATACCAATCAGCACCCTGTGTCTAGCTCAGGGTTTGTGAATGCACCAATCGACACTCTGTATCTAGCTACTCTGGTGGGGACTTGCAGAACCTTTGTGTGGGCACTCTGTATCTAGCTAATCTAGTGGGGACGCGGACAACTTTTGCGTCTAGCTCAGGGATTGTAAACGCACCAATCAGCATCCTGTCAAAACGGACCAATCAGCTCTCTGTAAAATGGACCAATCAGCGCTCTGTAAAATGGACCAATCAGCAGAATGTGGGTGGGGCCAGATAAGAGAATAAAAGCAGGCAACTTGTGCCACTAGTGGCAACCCACTGGGGTGCCCTTCCATGCTATGGAAGCTGCGTTCTTTTGGTCTTTGCAATAAATCTTGCTGCTGCTCACTCTTTGAGTCCACACTGCCTTTATGAGCTGTAACACTCACGGCGAAGGTCTGCAGCATCACTCCTGAAGCCAGCGAGACCACGAACCCACCAGGAGGAATGAGCAACTCCAGACGTGCTGCCTTAAGAGCTGTAGCACTCACCTTGAAGGTCTGCAGCTTCACTCCTGAGCCAGTGAGACCAGGAACCCACCAGAAGGAAGAAACTCTGAATACATCTGAACATCAGAAGGAACAAACTCTGGTTACGCCACCTTTAAGAACTGTAACACTCACCACAAGGGTCCAGGCTTCATTCTTGAAGTCAGTGAGACCAAGAACCCACCAATTCCGGACATACCAGCACTTTGGGAGGTGGAGGCGGGTGGATCACGAGGTCAGGAGTTCGAGACCATCCTGGCTAACATGCTGAAACCCCAACGCTACTAAAAATACAAAAAATTAACTGGGCGTGGTGGCACACGCTTGTAGTCCCAGCTACGCGGGCAACTGAGGAAAGGGAATCGCTTGAACCCGGGAAGCGGAAGTTGCAGTGAGCTGAGATCGCGCCGCTGCACTCCAGCCCCGGCGATAGAGGGAGACTCCGTCTCAAAAAAAAAAAAAAAAAAAAAAAAAAAAAAAAACTTAGTTACTCCTTTTGCCTTATGCCTTTCAGTGGAATTCTTTCTTCTAAGGAGGCAAGAATTGAAGTTGTTACCGACCCATATGGATTCACTGCAGGTCATAGTCATGTCTCACACATTTCTCAATTGACCAGGACTATCTTGCTCAACAGTAACTGAATAAAAGTGGACTGAATGAATGAGATTGCAATGCGGAAGGTAAGCAACAGATGGGGGTCACCCAACACTCTTACCTGAGCACCTTGATTATAATACACTCCAATCCATGATCCAGAGGCAAAACCCAGGGCTTCCACTCATTCATAGTGTCTGTGCTGACACAACCTACCCCTGCCTGATGTGCCAGCTGTTCAGCCTCTTTGCCAATGACAGTCAGCCTTGAGGTTCTTGAACACCACTGGACAATGTTAACTGATATTCCTCAACAAGGTATCTCTCACATTGAAGATGCTATATACAAAAGGAAGGAAGTGGGGGAAGGAAGGACGGATGGACAGACGGACTAGGTGGAAAAACATTAAACTTAGTTTCTTGAATATAGGCAGACTGCTAATGCAGGCCATTTGTCGTTCCATTCTGAGCCCTTTCTGTCTCTCCATCTTCACCCTCAATAATGCCATTTGAATTGTCCATGCAGCTCACATGATGATAATTTTGTAAAGTTGATTGTTTTAGGAAGAAGTTGATTTCTTTGATCTCTTGTCTGGTTTGTAGCTATGTTCCTACTTATTCTTTCCAGGCTCTGCCATTCTTCGGAAACTCCTCCATGTTACAGTGTTTGTGAAACTGCTCGCACTTTGATTATTTTTAATGTGCATTTCACCAGAAACCCATAGTACTCCTGTGCTGGGAGTGAATCCTGCCTGCAGTAAGTGCTGATGAATGGAGGGATGAGCTAATATAACTAAAAGAAAAGGAAAACAATTAAACTCAATGCCGAAAC
Organism: Pan troglodytes; assembly: GCF_028858775.2. NCBI lineage: Eukaryota > Metazoa > Chordata > Mammalia > Primates > Hominidae > Pan > Pan troglodytes. The sequence goes on along the minus strand of NC_072412.2, from coordinate 83,151,872 downwards.
GAACAATGAAATGCAATTCTGCTTGTTTATTTCTTCACAGTTAGGGCAAAAAAACCCCTCAAAATTTAATGCAATCAGTTACTACAAAATAACACCAAAATGGTTACAAAAATAAGCATGAGGGTGCTGTCTTTAGTGTGTTTTTTCCTTTCTTGTTTTCTTCTTTCCTTCTTTTCCTTCTTCCTTTATTGCTTCCTCCTTTCTCCTTCATTTCTGCATTTGTTTTTTCATGATTATACATGTAAGCGTATAAAAGAAAGCAGCTTTTCTTCTTTCGAAAGATGAATAGAGAAATAGGAAGGGGTCAAACATCCTGCAAAAATGGCAAAAATGTAACTGAACTGTCTTCAATATATGCTGTAATACCATAAATTCTTTTGTCATGGAAAACATTTAACATATTGGCAGACATAATTCTGGTATATCAACCATGTATATTTTAAGCTTTAATATACTTTTATATATTCAACTTCATTTCCATAACTCAATATATCAAAATGTAATGGTTTCCCAACTGTAAGAATCGCTGAGGACTTTCTATATACTCTTTAAGGCTACCATGTTTTTTCTTAACATTTTAGCAATCATTTGATTACTAAAAACAGATAGTCACCCATGACATCTGTGCCAGCAACCAGTTAGTGGTTCACCAAACCACTTTGCCTTTCTTCCAAGTATACTGGTGGGCAATATATCATAGTTGTCTTTCCAGTTGGATGTGGCCTGTGACAGGGTATTGGTCAATGGAACCTAAATAGAAGTGATGGGTCCAACCTCCAGGCCTGGTCTATGACGTCCTCCTGCCCACAATTCTCTCTCTCTTATTTCCCTTTGCACCCAATGAATGGAGAAGTCTAAGGATCTAGAGGCTAAATTGCTGCCTGGAGGAAAGCTGTCCACTGGTCAGCCAACTAGGCTAGGGCTGCAAAACACGTGACAAATTAAGTTTTATTTTGGAGTTTTAATTCCAAGTTTAAACTTTGAAATTTTGAAATTCTATGTGATAGTAGTTGGTCTGTCCCAGCTAATACACCAGTCTGAGAAAACCAATGTTATTCTGAAGCTCTTCATGATTCAAGCTGGAAGGGAAAAACCAAGTGGCTGAGAATTTGTGTGAATGTAGAAACCTGCTGGTTTCTCCTCATCACTCGTCCACAAAATGCCAGACTAAAGAGAGATAGCTGTGGCGGAGATACTGTGAATATTCAATTTGAAACACATTCAGTGAGCACAAACTCTGTGCCAGAAACCAACATGGAGAGTGTTCCTCTAGTCAGTCACTACTGAGGGTGATCAACTGCTCTTAACAAACGAGTAGAGACCCAGAAAAAAACACAACTTAATAAGACAACTAACTAAAGGGCTGAGTAGGAAGAAACAACCCAGGTATAAAGAAATGGGGGAGAAAGAGGCAGGGACATGAGAAGACGGAGAAGGAGGTATAGAATGCAGGTAGGTAGCAGGGCTTGGAGAGATTCTTTAAGGCAATCTGGAGGTTTTGCAAGGGACCTTCAGGTCCTGCCCAGGAACAAAGAGGAAATAGTAGAAAGCACCAATCTTGGATCCAGCCGCATTTAATCATTAATTATCTAATCATTTAAGTATTTCATTCCCTCAGCCTCAGCTCTCTCTTAAAAGAGCTAGGTTATTCCTGGTTTTGCATAGACAGTTTGCATTATAGTCTCCTAAACTGGAAACAAGCTAAAAGACTGGTCAGGGAAGTAGTTTCCCATTCTTTCCCAGGCGATGTTCCATAGTTATACCACAAGTTACAACCTGAGTGTCTGATCAAAGTCTTAAGGGGTTTGTCACCGTTATAACTAAGCAATAGCAACCTCTGAGTCCCTTTTTTTTTTTTTTTTTTTTGTCATAGTTAAGCACAGACCATCATGCAGTACCTTGGATTTCTATACAGTACTCTTGGTATGATATGAAAAAAAAAATTCTGCCCTAAATTTTGTTATTCTCTGGATTTGGCTGCCACTGAGCCAGGTTGAGCAATCTATTTCTCTGAAGGAAACACCCATTATTCTGGGAAAATTTAGGCACATTCCTTCCTAGAAGAGAAAGGAAAGACTAAGTGGCCTTTGGCAGAATTTGGAGACCTAATTGTCTAAGAAAATGACATTTCACAATGATGAAATGCCGTGGCAGTGAAAATTTTGATTTAACATCCCTCACGGTCTCCAAAAGATTCACAGTCTCCTTCCACATATATCACCCAACCCTGAGACCTCAGTTTGCTAATAGTCTCACTTACAGAGCTAGGGAAATTGCTTTGTTCGAAGCATCCTAGAGAATACCGCAGGCCTAGAACTGATGCTTATATCAAGGGATAAATAGACAGACTAGAATCCTACTTTTCTCTTTTTTAAGTCACAGGGCCTTGAGCAGGTAAGGGGACTGTGACCTCTGGATCTCTATCTATAACGTTGCAGTAGGGTAGCTAGACAAGTCTCTTTTCTCCTTCACCCTTTTGACTAATTTCATCCTATCCAGTAGGTGAAGACAGATTGTTTGTATCCTCATCCTCAACTGAGGGAGTCTTTTAGCATAATATTGAGATCTTTCCTGATCAAAGGTGTTTGGGAATTCAGGAGCATTCTGACTTTTAGAATAATATGGTGGAAAATCACATGGGATGTCATACAGGGCCTGGGTAGCACCTATAATCAAACACTAATATTAACATTTTCAGTTAAATCTACAAATAGTCACACATCAGGTTGGGTCCAATACTGTCGCCAATGAAGTTAAAAAAACAAAGTCTTTGAGTTTTCAGAGGAGTTTGGATTTGGGAATTGCCCGCAAAGAATTGAAGAGCTCTTTACCCCTCCGCCCCCTGCTCCATAGTGGCCAGCTTTCTTCAGAGGTGGCTACAGAAGAGCTCACTTTCACCATGTGAAAAAGCACCTGACATTCACTCAGGCTGACCCAAAGGGAAGTCAAACCACTCACAAGGAAACAACTGACCCTTGATGGACTCCAGTCACATGACCGTTCCACCATGAAATTCATTCTCACCAAAATAACCACCTCCTGCGAACTCTCCATTTTGCAACAGATTTGGGAATAAAATAAAATTAAGGAATCTTGCCCAAAGCCAAGGTCACTACTGCCCAAGGTATATTTAACAATAAAAGTTCAGCCTTTCCAATCCCTGCCCCTGCCCCAACTCATGACTTACAGGACTTCTCTGCTTATTACTTTCCTGAAACTTCCATATGAGTGTGTGCTTATGTTGTATGTGCCTTCTTCTTTAACCTCAACACAATGTTAAAAATACTTATTAAAAATTACTTACTATTCTTTGTAAGAATTATTTTAATCATGTATGAAAAATTAAGCATTTATGAAAATTTATCTTAAAACTCACGTAATAACAGATTAATCATAAAAAGGGGCTCAAGGCTGGGCGCAGTAGCTCACGCCTGTAATCCCAGCACTTTGGGAGGCTGAGGCAGGCGGATCACAAGGTTACGAGGCAGGCAGATCACATGGTTAGGAGATCAAGACCATCCTGGCTAACACGGTGAAACTCTGTCTCTACTAAAAATACAAAAAGTTAGCCGGGCGTGGTGGTGCATGCCTGTAGTCCCAGCTACTCAGGAGACTGAGGCAGAAGAATCCCTTGAACCCGGGAAGCGGAGGTTGCAGTGAGCCGAGATCGCACTGCTGTACTCCAGGCTGGGTGACAGAGTGAGACTGTATCTCAAAAAAAAAAAAAAAAAGGTGAGGGGATCAAAAAGGGAAAAAAGTTAAGGTGCTCTATAGTCTATCAAAGTATGTCTAGGTGCGTCAAGCCGTGTCTTTTACCATCATCTTTTACCATCTTTTCTTTCTTTTCTCTCCTATCTTTTACTATCATCTTGGGAAGAAAAAAAACTGTTTTAAAATAAATCTCATGCAAATTTTTGAATGAGAATCTGAATTTTAAAACACTTGACAGACGATTGTGACTTTTCTTTTAAAAAGTAGAAAAATTATTCTCACTTCAGTAGTATTGGCTTGAAATTTTGACACATAAAGGTATTCATGATTATTTTTATAACAGAAAATGGAAAAATAAAAAAACTTTTGAGACACTATCAATCTATTTTATGCACCATAAAAAGCAAAAAAAGAGTAAGGTTTCATTAAGTATTTATAAATGGACAAGAAGTATATTATAAATCAAAGGGATTCGCTTTAGCAAATAAGAAAATATTTTATAAGTATCTTAAAGTTAATGCCCACATGTATATTTTAAAATACATTTAGTAATAAAAAGCCATGCTAATATTGCACCTTTAATGTAAACCATCATGTAGACAATCTTCCAAATGGCAGTTTTCAAAGATTGGAACATAATTTTTCTTCATCTACCTTCTATATTTGTAATTGTAAAACAAATCCAAGATGTAATTAGCTGTAACTCTATTTTATCTGAATTCAAAGACACAAGATGTTTCTCAAAGTCAGTGGCCTACCAAGAGCGAGATCTTAATAGAAGCAAAAACGAGTTGGTAACATTTTATTCCACATTAAAATACCAGAAACACAGAACTCTGGGGAACTGAAATTATTTCCCTCTTAAATTAGGAAAAGGAATAAATATGAAGATGTAGTTGAAGTCATTTTAAACTCTTTCTGTTCTTTTTAAATTTAGTATTATACTTGTGGTGAAATATGTGTAACATATATAATTTGCCAGTTTAACCATTTGTAAGTGTGTGGCTTTGTGGCTTTTAGTACATTCATCACCACTATACACCATCCCAAAACTTTGGGAAGAACTTTTTCATCTTTCCAAACTGCAACTCTGTAGCCTTTAAACAATAACTCCCCATTCCCCACTCCCCAAACCCATGGCCACCTCCATTCTACTTTCTGTCTCTATGAATTTCACTATTCTAGGTACCTCAAATCAATGAAATTATATAGTATTTGTCCTTTTGTGTCTGGTTTCACATTGCATGCCTTCAAGTTTCATTCATGTTGTAGCATTTCAACATGTGTCAGAATTTCCTTCCTTTTAAGGCTGAAAAATATTTCATCTTATGGATATAACACATTTTGTTTATTCATTGATCTGGCTGTGGACACTTGGGTTGCTTCCGCTTTTTGGCTGTTATGAATCATGCTGCTTAAACTTTCTTTAATAAAACCTTTTCTTATATAACATTGGCCAGAAAAATTTCTCAGCAAGATTATAACTGACACCCTTTGCCTTGAAATCTATTCAGCCTAGGATGAAACTCCACATTGCTAAGTAATACCACAAGTACCTTCTCAGAAGTTAAATGTTGTTTCATTAGTTGAAAAGTATACTTCTCTCAATCACCAAACTTAATTTTAGAATTTGTGTAACATAGAAATTGTAATGCGCCATCCCCTGTTGTTACAAAGTCTGTGCCTCTGAAAGGTAGCAACCATTAGTGGAACTCACCAAGTTAGGAATAAGAACAGAGAACAAATCTTTGTCTCCTAGTTTTCCAAGGAATTAAGTTGACATCAACTCTGTGGATACATGTAAGCTTCAGAATCATGACAGTTCAAATACCCAGTGGATTCTAGGATGAATCTAGGTCTCTGTGAGCCCCACATAAGGAGGCTTATTATTAAGAGTTCATCTTAATATGACCCCTTGTAATGAAGTTTTGAAGGACAGACTCCCAAAAATTGTATCATAGAAGATGTTATATAGAAGATATCTTAGAGCTCATCTTGGGCAATTTCTCATTTTATATCAGACCAGGAAGCCGTACTTTTCCATCGTAGCAAATGGCCACCCTCCTCAAATCATTTTTAAGAATAGGGAGGGAGATTAATCAATTAATAACATCCCATGTCTTACTAAAAGGAAGACCCTAGCATAATGTAATGGTTTTCATGGCAGTTCACTAGCAAGTTATTTCATATTTTCAAGCTGCAGTGATTGGGTGCCATAAATCCAAACATTTCATCTCGGGAACTGCTATTAAAGTGGATGTGTTTATCAAAGGCCAGATCTTCTTGATAGCTTGCCTGATTGAATGCCTCCTGGAAGTGAACAATTCATGTGAGAGAATCATCATATTGTTCAGTAATACGATTATCATTTTGCAAGTCTAGGGCTGTTTCGTTTCATGAAAATTAGGCTGCCCTTCTCACACTCGCCTTTCCTCCCATCACCATCTTAAATATTGCCACTCAATGTCATTTCCTCATGAAGGCACAGAGAATAACTTTTGGATTTCATACTGTAAAGAAATTGTCATAAAACGCCCTACTGTTGCTACTAAATTTGTGCCACTCAAAGGTGACAACCCTGTCATCTGTTTCAAAATACTGTGCTCAGTCTCTCAAATAATGTCACATAAAAAGTAAGCCAAAGGAAAAGAAGAAAAGATAATTCCTTCATCTTGTTTGTCTGGTAAAGGATTCAATCATTGCAAGGAATGCTGAACAAACAGGTTTTTCTTGGGGGAGGGGAGATTCTTCACAATTCCAAATTTACAAAATCAATAAATTAGAAAAAGTGTTATTTATCTGTCAAAGGAATAATTTTTTTTTAACATATGGGTTCTCTGAGCCTCTATTCTGCCTTTGGAATATTGCATGATTGCATTTCATTGACAGAACATAAATTATACCCAATACACAAAAATCAAAGTGCTTCCAGCCCTGTGATACTTGGGAGAGTGTATAAAAGTGTGAAACTAGGCTGGGTACAGTGGCTCATGCCTATGATCCCAGCACTTTGGGAGCTCAAGGCAGAAGGATTGCTGGAGGCCAGGAGTTCAAGACCAGCCTGGGAAACATAGAGAGACAACCCGCCCCCACCATCTCCACACACAAAAAATAATTAAAATTAGTTGGACCGAGTAGGATGTGGCTATAGTCCTAGCTACTCAAGAGGCTAAGGCAGGAGGATCGTTTGAGCCCAGGAGTTCAATTTCGAGGCTTCAGTGAGCCATGATTACATCACTGCATTCCAGCCTGGGTGACGGAGAAAGACACTGTCTCTATTTTAAAAATAAAATAAAATAAAAATAAAAAAGCATGTGGAAATAAACACCAGTGGTGTGTGTGTGTATATATATATATATGTTATATATACATATGTATAATATATTCATGTGAGATACACACACACACACACACACACACACCCCTCTAATAAGTTGGGCAGAAAGTTTTCCTTTGCTGCTTTTCAAGTGTTCTAGCCTGAGGCCACATCATTCATACCGAGTGCTCCCTGCATGGAATCATCTGCAGCCTCTCCCATAGAAATGATTATAGCACTGATTTGTGAAAGATCAACTCTTGCTTTACTCATGAACCCTCTTTTTAATGTTGTCACAGTTATTCAGCAATACATAGTTCAAACAAACAAAAGAAGATAAAAATAAGCCAGCTAAGCCTGGAAATTCAATTTCCCATTTATGAATTAGATGAAGAAGGCTTTTTCCTCAGGCTTTTTCTAGGGCAGCCAGCTGGCTTGCGTTTCATAAGCCAGTTCCAGCATGCACTCTTGTGTTTGCATCTGAGTAGTTTGTGATTTAACAGTATTTCTTGAATATACACCCTAAAGAGAAAGAAAGAGAAACCACCATTATGTCTCTGGATGAACACACATCCTAATTAGTTTCCTGAGCACTTATTAAGCAGCAGAAACTTTACATACATTTATGTACATCAGTAAAATAAATATGCATGGTGAATATTATTATCCTTGTTTTATCAAAAGAATTTAAGGAAAAATTAAATATCTTGTAAAACTCAAGCTCCAATATAACAACTGTTGATGTAGAAACACATTACAAGGGCCAGGCATGGTGGCTCACACCTGTAATCCCTGCACTTTGGGAGACCGAGGTGGGCAGATCACCTGAGGTCTGGAGTTTGAGACCAGCCTGGCCAACAAGGTGAAACCCCATCTCTATTAAAAATACAAAAATTAGCTGGGCGTGGGGTGAATGCCTGTAATCCCAGTCACTTGCGAGGCTGAAACAGGACAATCACTTGAACCTGGGAGGCAGAAGTTGCAATGAGCCAGGATCGCACAACTGCATCCCAGCCTGGGCAACAAGAGTGAAACTCTGTCTCAGAAAAAAAAAAATGACAAACAGATCCACAAGTTCACTTGAGTAAGTAAGTGCTGAAAGGATGGAAAGGGAGAATTGGGTAAAGGAAGGTATTCATAAAACCAAAAGTTGCTGAAACAGATAAGTTGCCCAGGTTCTTTTTAAAGAGCAAAAACATAACATTTCTATAAAATTCTTAAACTAATGCTTTGTTAAACTTCAAACATAGGTCTAAATTATCATCCATTTGTGCTTTCTACCGTGCCAATTTTTCTTTAATGATAGACCATATTATACACTAAGTTTTTGATACCATACACATCAAAGCTCCAAGTGAATTAAGAACCTATGACCACATAATCACTTTTGAGGAAACTTTGATGTCAAAAAGTGGCTCTATGTTAACAAGGAATTAATGTGTTATGACCAGAGTTTATAGGGCTCAGCCACTGCAAAACATAAAGCTCACTTTTCATAGTATAGGTACTAACACTCCCAGGTTCTTGCCATTCACCGAATTTATAGACTGGCCACAACAGATCACTGACCAAATTTTCAGTCACTATAGTTCTGCCATACTGAGAGTGGATCCAGGCAATGCAAGTAGGAAATTGAACAATAACCTGGTAAATAGGACAACTAATTTGGAAAATTTAAGCCAAAACTACTTGTTCACAAGCAGGAATTTTGTGAGGCCTCAACTGCTTTCTTCATGTCAATTATATGCACCCAGGTTTAGTGTCCTTCGATGCGTTCAATTTTTTGAAGGCATGTGCAATGTTAAATGCAGGTCCTTGCCTTGAAAATAAGTTTCTGATATGAGAAAAATAAGCTTAATAAACAATTGAAGCTATTTTTAAAGGTAAAAATTGTTTCTTGCTTGAAAGGACAGCAACTCCCCAAAATGTGTTCAAGGGTAAAACTTTTGGAATCTTTGACTCAGCTTGTCCAAGCACTAGTCTATTACCCAAATTTCAAAAGACTTAGTTAATCTCTCTTCATAAGGAATAGTATTTGATATTACTGGGTTCATGTCATTCAGACATTTATGTCCTAAGCAAATCAAAGACCTAGTTATGCAGATTCATCATTACCTGCTTCTGTGTGTCACCACCAGGTTTCAGCAGGGCTCGGCCAAAGGACAGTATTCCATTGTCTCTCTAGTTCATCTCTACAGTTTTCATTTCTAAAATAAAAAACATTGATCTAAGTTTTGTTTTAGATTCTTTTCAGCACTTACTGTTGGCTAATTTGCAGCATGAGTTTGACTACAAAGACTTTAAAGCCAGAATAATAAATCCTAAGCAAAACAGATCTAAGGCAAGTTATTTTGGTGTTATATAGGTATGATTTTTGTAGAAACAGGGTCTCACTATGCTGTGGTGAGTGATAAGTGCACTACTGCACTCCAGCCTGAGTGACAAAGCAAGACTTTGTACAATTTTAAAGGCTGGGTAGCCGTCACTTATTAGATTGGAATTTCTGTCATTGAATTTTATTGCCCGCCAGAAGCCACCAACCTTGCTTCCAAGTGGAATAAAATGTGGTTTAGGTGAAGGTGGTAATGAATGCAAATCTCATGACCTAAGGTAATAGTTCTTAAATATCTCCATTCCTGCTTTGTCTCCAGTAATTGTAACCACATTGAATATGGCCCCAACTTAACTTTGGCCACATCCACATGGAGAGCTTTTTTTTCTTTTGAGACAAAGTCTTACTTTGTCACTCAGGCTGGAGTGCAATAGTGCAATTATCATTGACCACAGCATAGTGAGACCCTGTTTCTACAAAAAAAAAAAAAAAAAAAAAAAATTTAATTAACCAAGCATGGTGGTGCACCCTTATAGTCCTGGCTACTCAGAAGGCTGAGGCAAGAGGATCACTTGAGCCCAGGAGGTCAAGGCTGGCAGTGAGCTGTGGCTGCACCACTGCACTGCAGCCTGGGCGACAGAGCAAGACCCTATCTCTAAAAACAAAACAAAAGAGCAAGAACTATCCTGTTCTTTCTTTCCCCACAAACCTATGTCCTCACACTCACTAGGCATGTTCACTCAATGGCCTTATATGAACAAAAGTCCCAACACTGAAAACATATTTTAATTGCTTTTACTTCTTTTCTAATCTCTGAAATAGCCATCTAAATGTTCTGTACATTATTTCCAATTCACCAATGCCACTAAATCTCTAAATATGATCTCATGAAGAAATATGTAAGTAAATTTAAAGATTTTCCACATTATAAATTTCATTTCAACATATATTATAATTGTGAACTTCCTTTGTTCCAAATATGAACTTAAGCAAGTGACATTCACCTCCAGTTTTCAAAGAAATATCTTTGCTTGAATGTTTAAAGTCTGAATGTCATCTACCAATAAGATTTGAATCCCCATTATTTAATTTTCTCGCATGATGCTTGCTCTCACCGGCTGCTAATTATCTCTTCTGTGTATGCCTTTTTCTCTAAGTAAACTGTGGATTCCTCAAGGGCAGGAGCACATTTTATTCCTATAGATTCACAGTGACTGGCATGCTAAATGTTTATTGATGATTTGCTATATCTTATAAACTATCCTGGTCTAAAATTCACTTCAAAAGAATAGTGGTAATTACATCACCTCAGTGATTGCAACGCACACCTTCTATTCCAGATAGAATGTTGTAAAGCTTTCCTTTAGTTTCTCTGGAAAAAGTTAAAAGTACAAAAGATAAGGAAAAAAGTTAGAAAATATTAGTGTACTATATAACATTCATACACCATTACTAAAATCAGCCAGTGTGACACTACTAGTAAAAGTGCCAAAATATAAGGTGACATTTTGCAAAACCAAGTTCATGTTTAGTTCACTAAAATGTATATGACCTGCCCAAATACACACATAAAGAATTCATTCTGATATACCATGTGATATACTCTTCCACAAAAGTATTGTGTCAGGTGCCATTCTACTGGAATTAGGGCAGGAAAGATCAGCTCAGTATTTGGGCCAAGATTTGGAGAGTCAGAATCCATTTCAACTGGAAAGAAATAAAGAACTTATTTTTTAAGAGCCCAGGTAGGTCTATGATAAACAGAATAATAGCCCCTACCCCTCGCCCAATACTTGATAACATCATGATAATCACATTAGAAGGATTGCCACACAATTCATATTTAGAGGATAGTCAATGTAAAAGGAAAGAAGAAGTGGGGGAGGGAAGGAAGGCAGCTGTGGGTGAATCTAATTCAGCAAGTTCACACAAACATTGGTGTTTCTCAAAATTCAAGGCTTGTAAAGATTTTGTAGAAATGGACTATTGTGAGGAGAAATGTTATGAAGACTAGTTATTCAAATTTTAAAAAATAAAGAAAAAAGTTGTTTTCAATTCTACCAGGAATGAGCTGAAAAAAGTCTGCTGACAAATAGCCTCAATCTATAGATCAAAGCATTGCAAATAGCAGACTGAAATTTCTTTGGGGGCATGTATCAAATTTTGTTCATTTTTTTCTATACTCATGACCCAGGAGAATACCTAGCATAAAGTAGGCATTTAATAAGTATTCAATGCATAAATAAATATAGGCGCTAGAGAAGTAGGCTCTAAAGTACTACAAAATAAAAAATGATTCATTCATTCTTTCAGCAAATATATATTGAGTGCTGATTTTGTGCCAGGTGACGGAGTAATAAGAAAAATATTGTTCCTGCGGTCATGAAGCATCAAAAATTCCTCAGCCCTCAAGTACCCTCCAATCATTAAGCGTCTTTGAACATCACTATTCCAGAGAGGTGCAACTTTAATTTCATAAATTACCATTTCATTGTGTCAAGTTTGTACATTCTCAGAATTGAATTATTTGAAGCCAGGATTTTCTTATTTCTCACCCATGCCAATGAAACTATTTTTAATGACATTTTTCAGACTCAATTAAAAATGAATAAATAGGTCGGGCACGGTGGCTCATGCCTGTAATCCCAGCACTTTGGGAGGCCGAGGCGGGCGGATTACCTGAGGTCAGGAGTTCGAGACCAGCCTGGCCAACATGGCAAAATCCCGTCTCTACTAAAAGTACAAAAATTAGCTGGGCGTGGTGGCGGGCATCTGTAATCCCAGCTACTCAGGAGGCTGAGGCAGTAGAATTGCTTCAACCCGGGAGGTGGAGGTTGCAGTGAGCCGAGATTGTGCCACTATACTCCAGCCTGGGTGACAAGAGTGAGACTCTGAAAAAAAAAAAAAAAAGAATAAATAAAAGCTCCAGTCCAAAAGCAGTTTATCTTCTAAGGGAATCCCCTGCCTCTAGATCCAGAGCTTCCATCACTCTTAATTAGCTGAGACAATTTGAGAAAATCCAGGTAATACAGTGAGAGTGGGTGCCCCAAGTGCAAAGAGAAAATGGGAAGGACTTCAATTTCATGAAAGAAGTGGGATTGAATTTTATTAAACATCATGGGTGCGAATAACTGAGCTAGAGGACATATCCTCTTAGGCTCCCAATAGGCCAGGGATCTTGTGACATTCACAGGGTACAGTGAGCAGTGCTGGATAATGTACACGCTCAATAAATGAATGAATGCCTGATGATCAGAGCCTGAGCCAAATTTTTCTTCCCAGAAACAAACTGTTTCCTGGTTTAATAAATAGCATACCCAGTGTGAGCCCTAGAGACACACAGGGCTCTAATCTTCTTCTGGTTCTAATGATGGAGGAGACAAGCAGAGATTAGGACTTGGTTAATAGTTTGTTTAGTCATCATTTCTTTAGTTTATCAACTTTGCCCTGGCAGCACTCACTGGCCAGTACACATCGCTGGGGAGTTCTGATCTTCCCTGCCTGTGGCAAATGTAAGCAAGGAGCCAAGCAGAGTGTTGCAACCCTGTACTATTTAGAAGGAAGGCAAAAGGGGAACTGTTCCTTTCAGTGCCTAGTGGCTTTGGCTAGACCAAATTTAAGATCCCCCTTTTTTTATAATTAGAAAAATTCTTGAGTGTCAGCCTCAGGAAAATGTATGTAGTGGACAAAATACTTTTGATCCTCCCAGGATCTCTTTGCTTCCTCCCTTGCCCTGGTCCCTTTCCCAGCTCAGAGGCTGTCCCTGCATCATGCTTCCTGTGTCACATCTTGCTGCTAAGGGTCTCCTCTCATTGGAAGTACAAGCTCCATTAATCCCCAGCTGACTAGAAAACATTCTGATCGGCAATTGTGCCATAATTGTTAGCAGCCTGAAGTGTTCCTCCTAAGGAATCCTGTCTTTTAACATTGAGTGAATGGAGACCTTTTCTTAGCCTCAAGAAATACAATTGAGCACCTATGATTCTCACCAAAAAGGCTTCTCAACCAGCAGGAGTCTTATTGTAAGTTTGATAATGGCCACCCCTCTGGAAATCCTGTCCACGCTAACATAATATTCCCAGGAGTCAGACAAACAGCATCATAGCATGTAGAGATCAATCATGTACTAGGAGGTTCTCTCTATTGACTTGCAAATGAGCAAGGTGTCAGAGGAAGGATGAAACTGTATCATGCAATGTGCTGATCCGGAGGGGTTTTTTTTCTGCAAATCCGGCTCCATTTTGGAAGACCCAACAAACATCCCAAAGGTGTTTTATGCTCCTGTAAAGTTAATATTTCCCTGCTTGCAGAGATGTTCTTCTTTTGCCCTTGGAAAGCACTCTAGTAGAATTTCACTGTATTATGAACAGCTCTGCCAAGAGTATATTTTTAGTCTCCTTTAGTGATTTCCATATATCTCTATACCAGTATATCTCTAAACTGCATGTAATCTGTTAAATAACCACCAAATTATTTAACAGATAACATGGAGTTTTTTTAAACAAGTGATGCTAACTAGTTCTTTTTAATGCAAACTGTAAATGCTGTTGCTACACATAATATTATGCTGATCCAAGACATACCAGTTAATAGCAAATTTAATTTGGGAAATAATTTGTGTAATATAAACAGTATCATCTTCCTTATAGTCTTTAGTGTAGCAATGGTTTATGTGACCTGAGGTTGACTGTCCAAGCCCTGTGAAGAAGTTCATTAATGAGATAGGGTTATTTAGGTGGATGGTTTGTCAATATGTCTAAAGTGTCATATACAGCAATCATTTTTATGACTACAAACACTAGAGAGGCTATTTTAAAATCACAACTAGGGAAAGATAAAAACATGGACTGCAATCATTGTAGCTCTTGCCTGTCCTTTTAGGTCTATTCTTTGGTTGGTTGCTACTAGCAACAAGAAAATTCAGCTAAAGAAATTTTAATCAAATAGATTCTGCTCTGTACCTCACTGATCATATATTCTGTTGCATTGAAAAGCAGAGGAATTCACTTGAAATCAATAATCTGAAATACAAATTCTTTTGGAAGGAACTATTAAACGTCTTAAAGCAGCAATCATCAATCATGAAGATTAGGTTGTTGGAGCCATGAAAAATCACCTCCATGGAGCTGATGACCATCTTTCTGCTCTGCAGCATGTGGAACTGTCAGATTTGCTTTTCTGCTCCTTCATAAACAGGGGCAGGAATGAAATGAAATACCCAGTACTCATCTCAGAAATTAATCTGAGCCTTCTCATTGCTAATTGTAATCCAGGAGGTTTTGATTATTTGAACATAAGGGAAATAAAAAGAACTTTGAAAAAAATCTTAATAAATAAATCTTAATCCCACAGTAATAACATACTATAACTGAGGCTGCTCTTAACTGAGCATTTACTATGCCAGGCATTGTGCTAGATGTTTATATATCTTAACTCACTAATTCCTCATGTGTCTGCAGATAGAAGAGCTTTTCTTTTTGTCTTCATGAGGAAACAGAAACCCAAAGAGGTTAAGTAATATGCCTAAAGTCAGACCACCAAAAAAATGGCAAAGGAGAGTGAGACCTGATTTTACACAACTTCAAAGGCCTTGCTATTAATTTTAACAGCAAAACCAGCAATTACGTTTGCACCAACCTATTATTTTTCACTCTGCCACAGTGGTTCCCTGAAAACACAGAAAGCTATCAATCATTCACAGTATCTTGTATGATAGGGTCAAGGAGGGCCTCCTATTTTCTAGGCACTTTACATATATTATCTCCTCAAAAGCATACTGTGACCTTGTGAAGGAGGTATTTAGAATATTAACATCCAAACCCATTAAGGGACTTTATGAAGATTATAGAAATACGAGGTGGCAGAGCTGGCATTTGAAACCAGATCTGTCTGACTCAAACACATGTCCTTTCTGCTCTCTTATCCCATCTCCCACAAAGTAGAGCCTTTAGATAATGCTGATATTGGTGGATTGAACAAAGATTGTCTTAGATGAGGCTTTTTTGTTGAATGTGGCTAGGTTTCAGAGGATAATATTTGACCTATGGCAGAGGTAAATCCACATACATCACAAATTACTGTATAACAAAGTTCTCCTATCTCTTCTAGTTTTTATTGTGGACCACAAATCTCCATTAATTTTTTAAAATTATATTTGGCATTTTTTAAAAAAAAGATAAAACATAATGGACCAAAAGAATGCTATGGTCAAATGGCGTAGGAATAAAATGCTATTGTTCATTTGTACCCTACCTAAACTTTTACCGAGTCTCTTTGAATGTTACTTAAGAGGAAAAAAACTAAACTAAAAATTCAAATTTAAATGGAAACTGACACCAAACAATTCATTGATCAAATTGCCATTTTCTATGGACCAAATTATAACTTTCTTTCTAGCTTTATTAAGGTATAATTTACAAATAAAAATTGTAACTATTTAAGGTAAACAATGTGAAGTTTTGATGTGTGTATATATATATATATAAATTGTGAAATGATTGCCACAATTAAGCTAATTAACATATCCCTCACCTCACATAGTTACCTTTGTGTGTGTGTGATGAGAACATTTAAGATTTACTCTTAGCAAATTTTAATTATATAATACAGTATTACTAGTCACCATGGTATTTGTTAGATATCCACAATTTATTCATTGTGCATAACTGAAACTTTTTACCCTTTGATCAACATCTCTTTCATTCAACAAATTCATGTCATTTGCAAATTTCAACATTATGTTAAACTGACACAAAAACAAGTAAACCTCTCATCTAGACAATATTCACCCTGAGACCCTGTATTAAGAGCAAATGCAGACCTAAAACTAATGCATCTTGAATAGAGTCTACATGGATTAGTATATTGCTGGGAACCAAAGAAGGCAATGGCAGTGAGAAATCAAGTAGAGGTTCTTATCAACAATGAATGGCAAAGAGAGACTGGAAGCATAGAAAGGTGGCGAGAGGACAGGCATGGTGGCTCACAGCTATAATCCCAACACTTTGGGAGGCTGAGGTGGGAGAATCGCTTGAGGCCAGGAGTTTGAAAACAGCCTGAGCAACATAACAAGACCCATCTCTACAAAAAAAAATTTTTTAATCAGCCAGGCATGGGGGCACACATCTGTAGTCCCAGCTACTTGGGAGGGTGAGACAGGAGGATTGCTTGAGCCTGAGAGTTTAAGGCTGCAGTGAGCTATGATTTTGCCATTCCCTGGGCAATAGAGCAAGACCCTGTCTGAAAAAAATACAAAGAGGAAGGAGGGAAGGAAGCAACGAAGGAAGCAAAGAAGGAAAGAAGGAAGGAAGGAAGGAAGGAAGGAAGGAAGGAAGGAAGGAAGGAAGGAAGGAAGGAAGGATAGAACTTCCCTATTTTGAACAAATAAGATTATGCAAATATTTTCAATTTTGCAACACCATTTGTACATAGACAGAAAGACAGTGTGAACAAGGCCCCTCACATGCCCCAGCATTTTCTACAAAGACATGATGACATTGTCCAATGTTCTTTCCCCTCAGACCAGTGGTCCTCACAGTTCACAACCCCAGTCCACTCAGCTTCTTTCCTGACCTTTGGCTTTGTTAAATTTCCCTATTGTTTTTCTTTAATTTTCTTGATTTCTGCTCGGCTTTATTTCCTTCTGTCCATGTATTTTCACTTCACTTCTCATTTTCTATCTTTTGAAACTGGAACCTTAAATCATTGACTGTAGACCTTACTTTTTGCCTCATATAAGCATTTAAAGATTTCAGTTTCCCTGTTAAGTACTGCCCTTTACTGCATCCCACAAATTTTGATATGTTATTATTCTATTATCATTCAATTTGAAATATTTTCTAATTTGCCTGTTACTCTTTTGATCCATGGATGATTTAGAATTCTGTTGTTTAATTTCTAAAATTAGGAGTCTCCCTAGATATGCCATTGTTACTGATTCCTAATTTAATTCTGTTATGGTTGGAAAAGACACTCTGTATGATCTTAATTATTTCAAATTTACTGAAGCTCATATCATAGCCTAGCATAATAAAACTACTGTGTACATTTTTAAAGCATATATATTTTGTAGTTGTTGGGTACAGTGTTCTATAGGTACCAGTTAAGCTATGACGGTCGATAGTGTTGCTCACATAATGTATGTCCTTACTGATTTCTTTATCTAGTTGTTCTATGGATTAGTGAGACAGTGGCATCAAAATCTCCAAATATGATTGTGGAATTGTTTGTGTTTATCTTTAATTCTCTCCTTTTTGCTTCATGTACTTGGAAGCTCTGATATTAGATGTATGAACATGTATAATTATTGTGATTTCCTGCTGAATTGATTCTTTTATCATTATGAAATATTCCTATTTATCTCCAATTATACTCTTTGTCTGGAAGTCTGTTTTATCTGACATTAATATAGTCATTCCAGCATTCTTATGCTGTTTATATGGTACATCTTTCTAGGTCTTTATAGTTAAAGTGTATCTCTTGTAAACAATACATAATTCAGTCTTGCTTTTTAAAATCTGTTTTGACATTTTGTTTCTAACATTGTCTAGTACAACTTTCTGTGATAAAATGTACTACGTCTGCACTATCCAATACTATACCACTATCCACATGTGGCTGTTGAATACTTAAAATGTGTTTAGTGTAACTTTAAAAATGCTTTTTTAGTTACTATATTTATATTTAATTAATTTAAATTCAAATCACCACATGTGGCAGTGGCAGACTACATTTTTTAACATTTAACGTAATTGTTGATATGGTTGGATATAGGTGTGGTATAATGAAATATATATATATATATATTTGGTCTTTTGCTCTGGTTCCTGGCGTAGAGGTCCTAAAACTCTTGGAATTTTCTGAGTGACAAGTGTTTTTTGTATGCTAATGAGATGACTGAAGGAGAAAGGGGGCTGGTTGCTTAAAAAAAAACAAAAAACCTACTTGGTTAGAAGGCCAAAAATTTCAACCTCGAGGGAGTGGAGAGGGGCTGGAGAGGGAGTTTGACCACGAATACCAATGATATAATCAATCGTGCCTACATAATGAAACTGATAAAAATCCCTAAACAACAGAGTTCACAGAGCTTCCAGTTGATGAACACATCAGTGTTCTGGGAGAGAAGTTTTGTGTCACCACCACCACCCACCTGCCATACCTTGTCCTAGGCACCTTTTCCATTTGGATAGTCCTGAGCTGTATCCTTTATAATAAACCAGCAATCATCAGGAGTTCTGTTCCTGAGTTCTGTAAGTCATTCTAGCAAACTATCAAACCTGAAGAAGAGGTCGTGGAAATGCTTAAATTTGTAGATGACCAGGAAGAAGTGTGGGTAGCCTAGGGACCCCATTTACAGCTGGTAACTGAAATGAGGGCAGTCTGGTGGAACTGAGCCCTTTAACTTATGGGATCTGATGTTAATTCCGGATAGTGTCAGAATTGAATTATGTCTGATTGGCATGGGAGACTTAGAGAATTGGTTGGTGTAGGAAAACATCATACAATAGGTTTACTATTTTGATTATTTTCTGTTTTGTGTCCCTCTTGAATAATTGCTATTGATCTATCTCCAGGTTGTCTGACACTTTCTTTTTATATAAGCTCTAACTCCACTGTATACTCCATTTCTCTACTCCATTATTTGGAATCATATTACTCACTCTTCAGTACTCAGTTTAGTGATTTTTGCTCTTCAAAGAACTTGCTGAATTCCCATAAATGGATCTGACCATTTCCTTCTTTGCTTCCCTACTAGATCCTCTACGGTGATTTTTCCTGGTACCTCTAACTTTATTGTTAGGGGTCTTCCTCCTAATTGTTTATGTCATGTTCGTCTTTGATCTGTCCTCCTAAGGCTGTGATCGACTCTTCTAATATTATGATTGATTTCTTTTCTTAGAATCTTTTTTTTAAATCTCATTAGATCCACTAGAAGAAGACCATTTCCTAGAATAGAACTTTCTCCCTGCATGGACTGGACTGATGTTAATAATTCTATTCTCCAAATTCACCTAACTGAAAAGTTATGAAAGTAGCCCCTCTCAGGAAAAAACCCCAACGACAGCACATCCTTTGTTAAGACAGTGCCTTGTTGCTATTAGATTGAAATCAAAACCACATCAATGGAAATAATTTAATCAACAAAAGGGATCCTGAATTCCAGCAAAGAAGAGTTTGTAGAATTCCCTCAGAATTTGTGAAATAGGCAACAAAATATTTGGTATTCACTAGAAAGACAAAAGAACCTGTTGATGTTTACTAAACTTATTCCTAGGACAAATTTCCTAGCCCATCTGAGCATAGCAGGGTGTAGTAGTAAAAACAAAGGCTCCAGAGTAAAGCAAATCTGGTTTTGAATCCCAGGTCTGATTCCTAGTGGTGTGACCTCCAAGATGTTCCTTACTCTCTTGTCTCTGCTTTCTCTATAAAATGTGAATAATGGTACTTAATATGTGCCATTGTTATAAGTATTTTAAAGTGTATATTTAAAGCACCCAGCAAGTTGTCTACATTGAATGAATAGAAACAATGAATATTTTTATTTCTGTAATCATCATCATTATTATTTATAGTACACATCTAGCTAAGTGATAAGTTCCTTGGAAACAAGTTAGGGTATGTTAAGGCTGATTTTGGAGATGTCCCTGGCAATATATTCCGTTGTGCCCAAATTCAAGTCTCCGAAGTTTTATTCATTACAGCTATTCCTGGGGAATAAGTAAACCTGTGAGAATGGAATTTCAGACCAAAAAAAAAAAAAAAAAAAAAAACAAATTCTGTAGGACCACATCTTAACAACAGAAATTTGCTGGGCACTGGTGCTAATTGTTTTTTATGCATTATCTAACTTAATCTTTATAACTTTATAATCTTTAAGATAGGGGCTATTGCAAATGAAGAAAACAAAGCCTTTCAGAGGTTAAACAACTTGCCCAAACTCATACAATAAAATGCAAAGCTTGGATTCAAAATCTCATCTCTGAAACCCTCGCCCATTAATTTCCACTCAGTCCTGTTGTCCAGATGATCCAAACCCCCTGTGTTTCAGTCATCCTGGCAGCTCACCTGGCCAATTCAATGTTTGCACCTGCTTAACCACGAAGCCAACATGATCCAGAAAATAAAGTGCCATGACATTAGGAAATCATATCTTTTAAAGGTGATACAAATGAAAATGTCTAATAAGGCAGGGAGCAACCAATATTGGTGGGCATTTGCAGTTCTGAGTTAGGACTCACTTTTCTTCCTAACACTTTGCTGTTTTTCACTAACACTCACAAGGGTTGGCCTGTTGGCGTTTCCCCTGCTCCTACCCGTGTTTACCAATGGAGAGAGCAGAGCTGGCTTCTGTCTGCAGACCTCACCCACACAACTGTCAGTCATCCTCAGAGCCAGCAAAGGGACAGGTTCTCTGCTTTGTCATCAGAATTCTTTCCATTTTGTTGCTCCAGGTTAATGAGTGAGAAACTTCAGGCCTAGAGGGAACAACAACAGATATTGAGATTCATTACAGAGATCATATTTTTAAATGCATTTGAGGACAAGAAGCCAATGTTCTAATGTGAGGATTTGTGAACTGAATTGAAACATTGTCTTTCACTAAAAATGACTAAAATTTTTTTGAAAATGGTTTTGTGGTCCTTATTAAAAATAAATAAAAATATCACTCTATCACTCCTAAAAGGCATGCTGTAGCAGAGCTATGATCAAGGCAAAAGGTTTCTAATTAGGCTTTTGTTTTAAGAAAGGTACGCTGATTTAACTCCTAAATTTTTGGAGTGTGTGTGTGTCTAAGTGACATGTAATAGAGTTTTAAGATTTAAGTTTAATAAACTCTTCCTGGGAAATTATCATGATGATAATCATTTGCAATTAGTCAAACCTATTCAGAGAGTCACTAAGTCCAACAGAATTCCTTCATCTCTTGATATGAATCAGGTTGCCCCTAAATTCCCACTTAGCACAGAAAAGCAACATATGTATGTATGCCTATGTGTGTGTTTGTATGTGTATGTGTGTATGTTTTGTTTGTATGTGTGTGTGTATGTGTTTGTGTGCGTTCACATGTATACATTCCTGCAAGTATCTGAAAGAGAAAGGCAATTCACATTTTTTAGACTTTGGGTTTAGCTAATTTTTTTTCTTTTTTTTTTTTAAGAAGGAATCTTGCTCTTGTCACCCAGGATGGAGTGCAATGGTGTGATTTCCACTCACTGCAAACTCCGCCTCCTGGTTTTTCTAGTGACACACCTTACACAAACTGAGAAGTATGAGACAAGAAAGCCAGTAGACAAATTTATAGAATGTTCCAAAAACTAAAATGTACAGGTTCAGGGCTCAATTTTTTTTTTTTTTGGTTTCCAAAATTTAAAAAGATCCTATAAAATTTATTTATAGTTTACCATATAAAGAAGAAAGGAACTAATCTATCTAACATACTCTCCTTGAAAAATAAAGACTGACATGGATGTTGAATATGGTATAAATCAATAGAATGCAAACATTTTATATCTTTTTAAGCTGGGCAGAACTGGTACTGTCTTGATTAAGAAAGACAAGAGGACATTTGCCATCACCCTACCAAAAAAAAAAAAAAAAAAATCAAAGAGAAAATGAGGTAAACCAGATTACCATATACAGTTGTATATTTGTACACTGCTTAAACATGCCTGACCAAAAGGTCAAATGAGGTTGGAAATGTAAGTTCTAGTTGCCTAGCTGGACTCTGTGGGTCTCTAGTGTGGATAAGCCAAATCAGAGAGAGTATACCTGACCAGTGTATGTCTTCTCCTAATTTATCCACCCAGGGAGAGCACTTTTTCTAAGGCCCTGTAGAGGCTGGCTGTGGCCTGATGAGAAGATCACATTCTTCATGACATGCATTTTCTTTGTTTAAATGTAAAATTTCTTAGGCTTAATTTCTTTTTTTTTCTTTCTTTTTTTTTTTTTTTTGAGACAGAGTCTAGCTCTGTCAACCCGGCTGGAGTGCAGTGGCGCGATCTCGGCTTACTGCAAGCTCCGCCTCCCGGGTTCACGCCATTCTCCTGCCTCAGCCTCCCGAGTAGCTGGGACTACCTGCGCCTGCCACCACGCCCGGCTAATTTTTTTTGTATTTTTAGTAAAAACGGGGTTTCATCGTGTTAGCCAGGATGGTCTCGATCTCCTGACCTCGTGATCCACCCGCCTCGGCCTCCCAGTCTTAGCCTTAATGTCTTACATGATTCATTCATTCAGCAATTATTTATTGAGTCCTTTGGCTATGCCAAACACTGATGCAATCAGAAACAGAACATAGTGCCTGACCACAAAGAGATTTTAGTCTAAGGACCAGGGAGCCTGTCACCAGATGCAATTATCTTTCACTCTTCATGGGGCTCTGTTCCTAAAATTATTGGGACTATCAAAATTACTGGGAGTATCAAAACTAAAGCTGGCAAAATTAAGATCTGGTAGAAAATAAGGGGTTTGGAGAGAACTTGTTTCCATAACAGAGCAGATTCTCCCATGTTAAAAACCCGCTCCAACAGTGAACGTTTCTCTTGATGAATTTTATTTAATTATTTAGAAAATGTTGTTGCATCGCTGGCATCTGGGAAATTATAGAATTTCCTACCAATTCCACAATTTGTGGACTCTAGAATTAGTTTCCCTAAGTCTAATACAAACTCTACCTTTTATTAATATATGACCTACGGCAGGTTCTGTGCCTCAGTTTCTCATCTGTTAGATATGGATTATAATAATGTAATGCTTTTACCATATGAAATTCTTATGATTAAATGAAATAAATCACAAAAAGTGACATACGTGAATACATATTCTCTATTTTCTGCATTTTTTTTTAAGTTGCAAATCTCATGTTGCTGGTAAGTTTGAACGTAATGGCTTTGGGTTGTTTGGGGTTTGTCATTGTTTTGTTTTTGCACTTAGACTCTCCCTTGGTTTATTTTCACATTGTCAAAGTTCTCAAAAAATTTGTCTTTGCTTCTTGAGTTTCTCACAGCCTCTCAGGTATCCTTAAGTTGAGGGCTGATTTTCTGAATCTGAAAAGTACAGAGTAATATTTTACAAATATTGGTTCTGAAGTCAGACAGTCCTGAGTTTAAACTTGCGTCTGCTGCTCCTCAATTCTAATGCCTCTGACATCAGAGTCAGTCTTACAATGTGCACATATAAGGTCATGTTTCCTTCCCTCCCTGTAAAGCTGTTGTTAAACCTATAATGTTTTGGTTGTTGTTTTGAATTTTTGGTGGGTTTTTGCCTTGTTTTGTTTTATTCTGACGATCTTCATATCTAGGAAACAAATTATTTCTGTTTAAATAAACAATTTATTTAAACTCTGTAAGTCACTGTTTCTTCATTTACAAACCTATGTTACATATAAAATTATTTCTTAAAGTTGATATAAAGAATAAGTGAAATAATGCATATACAATGCTTGGCATAGTGCCAGGCGTGTAGTAAATGATTTATACATGTTAGTCATTAATAATTTGTATCTGCATTTTGCATTTAGATATTGAAATATGGTTAGATCCCCTTTCTCTACAGTAAACCATAAACTGGGCCCCATAAGGGTCTCTGGTTGGAGGAGTCATTATCATTACTCTTTTTAAAGGGAAATGCATTAGAATATTACAGATCTTAAATGTTGGGTGTTTATATATAAGTGGGGGATGGCTATAGTATGTTGGCTATTTTGACAGGCTGAGTGTAGAGACCAAAGAAAATTCACAGATTAGCCCTCTGGAAATTATCTGTGGAAAGCATCCTTGGGGATGTCCCTTAGTCTATTTGTGTTGCTGTAAAGGAATACAGAAGGCCGGTAATTTGTAAAGAAAATAGGTTTAGTTGGCTCCCCATTCTGCTGGCTAGAAGAGTGGGCATCTGGTGAAAGCCTCAGGCTGTGTCCTCTCATGGCAGGAGGTGAAGGGGAGCTGGTGTGTGCAGAGATCACATGGTGAAAGAGGAAGCAAGAGAGCGAGTGGGGAAGGGCCAGGCTCTTCTCAATGATCAGCTCCCACTGGAACTAACAGAACAAGAACTCACTCATTATCATAAGAATGTCACCAAGTCAAGAGGGATCCATCCCCATGACCAAAACACATTAGGCCCCACCTCCAACATCGGGGATCAAATTTCAACATGAGGTTTGGTGGTACAAACATCCAAACTCTAGCAGGAAGTGACCACTAGACTGAAACCTGGAGGACATGCAGGAGCTAGCCAGGTAAGCAAAGAGGAAGGAAATCTACAAGCAAGGGAACAAGATGCACCAAGTCCTCAAGGTGAGAAAGAGCTTGGTGTGTTAGAGAGACCAATCAGTGTGATTAAATTATGATTTGCCATATTTAGAGAGTATTGTATATTTGACCATAAGTAATGAAAGAACATCTTTCAAGCTTAGGGGAATTGTTCCTAAAACACAGGCCTTTAGATTCTTAAATAACTCAGAAATCAATTTAAACCCTTTCTTTTTTGAGATAAGAAAACCAAAGCCCAGAAATGAATGAAAGGGAAGAGGGGAGATAGAGAGATGGTAGCTAACATAATGGGGATCTATTATGGTCAGGCAAGTGACATCATACACTGTTGAGGCTCAGAAAATGATATCCCAAAGTGAAGGCCTCAGAAGCAGCTCACTCTGATTTTCTCCTACTGTTCTGTTTCTGGCCCCTCATTCTTCCCTGAGGCAAGCCATAGAAGCTAGAATCCCTCTTCCCCAAGACAGATCATAGAAATCAGAACCTGTTTCCCCCAAACAGTCATGAAACCTAAAAATCTAACTCTACCTTGCCCTTTACCTTTCTGTGTAAAAATTGGTTATAAAAGAATTATCTGACCTACCTGGTTTGATTGTAGGTCATAAAACTTCCACTCCAGAGAGTGTCCTGCCTCATATCCAGAGGGAAGGAATGCTGCACAGGGATGCCAAGAAGAATCTGAACAGACAGGTCTTCCTGAGTATCCCCCCTCGGTCCATTAACAGGGGAACATATCCTTTTTGTCCAATCCTATTTCTATTTGGCTAACCATAATATGTTGAACCTAAGCAGAAAAATGGACAGTTTCCCCTGTGTCTCTGGGTCTTCATTCTGAAGGCTCCTGTATCATATCCAAACTCTGATCAAATAAATTTGTATGCTTTTTCTCCCATTAATCTGTCTTTTGTCAGTGATTTGCAGTGAACCTTCAGAGGGTAAAAGGGAAGTTTTCCCTTTGCCCCTACAACATTCCTAATAGAAGAGGAGACTGAAATAGACATGTTCAATAACTCACTCAAAGCCATAGCTTTAGTAAGAGTAGAGCGAGAATTCAAATCCAGATTTGCAGTTCTCAGAGTCTAAGATTGTTTTTGTTAGACCCCTGTGGAACTTGCCTGAGTTCGTCCACATGTGAACTTATCTCCACAATCGTGTTGAAATTGTTTGTATGTTTATTTCTGTACTCGTCTGTGAGCTTCTTGGCAGTCTTTTTCTATTTGCAAGCATAGCTCCTGGAAGATGGATAAATTCAATGAGATAGTGGATGGATGGATGGAAGGATGGATGGATGGACGGACGGACGGACGGACGGACGGATGGATGGATGGATAGATGAATGGATGGATGGATATTTGAGACAATAGTTGAATGGATTTTTCTGAAGTTCTATTCAATTACCTTTCAAAGGTATTGTGATACTCAAGTGTATTTTTAAATCAATTAGTCACCTGCATTTCAAAAATTAATAAGAAATCTTCCATAATTTTAAAAACAAAAAATATAAAACTGAATGGTTCTAAATCCAGGAGTAGAAGTCATTTCTACATAGTGAGTTCCTTGCAGACACAGCATGTGGCCAATTTGTTCTTTTGTCCCTTATATCTGGCCTCTGAGCATATTTGTCTGCATATAATGAAAGTCTAATCAATCAACAGTTCTGATTAGAGTCATTTATGACTGGCCCTTTAAATGATAGAAATTAAATCCACTTCTGAAAAATAATATTTTTCTAGTGGACACATAATTCTAGCCTCATCCTAAGAGGGGGCTAGAGCTAATATTTTACCACAAAAAGAATCTTCATTTATTGGAGAAATATATAACCACTGATATATACAGGCATCAGCTAGTCAGAACAGATGCCATGGCTCACCAAAAAAATGCCTCAATACATCGGAACAGATATCCGTATAAATAACCAGCCCAATCCACTCTATATGGCATAAATATCAGCCCTGCTCACAAGTCCTTGGAAATGAGAAGCAGAGACATGGTTCATGTGGAGCAGAGAAAAATAGATCAAAGGAAAGAGGATCATAGAACTAGGCTACAATGTGAGGACTTAGTTCTAGGAACAGAATAAAGTACAGTTTCTAGAATTTAAACACAAAATCCATATCAGTCTTCTAGCAAGGCATAAGGGTTACTAAGAATATGGAGCATGGATCAGTCCCCATATTTGGTGCTGAATAATCTGAGTATTGACTTAGAGGTCCTGACAAATGATGGAATTGGTCCAGTGCTTTCAGAACAAAATAGAACCTCTAGATGGAGGTTCTAGATGATTCAACTGTGGAAAAACAGGAAAACCACTTCTGACCTTGAAAAGAATATCATGTGTTAGCAGGGCCATCTCCCTTTCTTTTTTCCCTCTGTTTCTTTCTTTTCGGTCTGAATTAGCTAGAGTCGGTTTCTGTTGCTTGCAACCAGAGAATAACTAGTATATCAAATACTTTGCCTTGTTCTTGACACATTTCTATTAATCTGATCTAATCTCATTAGCTCTTTGAACAACCCACTGCTTATTCATTAGTTACTTCTGCAGATGTTAGTGTAATTTTGAGGTCTTGTTCTAAAATAATTTAATGCAAGATTAATGGAGAAAACATACCAAGATTTGACAATATAAGTAATGGACTTTTCCCCCATGGATTTATAGTGAAGAGGCTATTGTTGGTTATTGATCACTGCTAAGTTCCAAGGCTCTATCTCCCACACAGCCCCGTCCCTTTGTTCATGCTGCTTTTTCTCCCTGAAATGCCCTTTCTAATACCTCCACCTGTAGAAAGCATACTTATCCTTAAAAGACTGATTTAAATATCAGCTCTGCAAAGTCTTCCCTATTTCTCAAGATAGAGCTAATCACTCCACATCTGTGATTCCTGGCAACACCACTGCTGTTGGAACAGTGCCTTGGACTGCAGGTAACTGAACTTCTCAGAGGATTCATCTTGGGTTGCCCAGAACTACAGCAAATATTAAAAGTTATATTTTATGACTCATTGGTATAAGGATGAATATGTTAATATTATATATTAAAACATTTACTCCTACCTAAAAGTTCACTTTTTTCTTCCAATTTCAAAAGAAATTAAAACATTTTTATGCACATTTAAAGGTATAGTGGACCCTTGGCCCTGTGCCTGCTACATCTAGTGGGTAAGTTATCCCTGCCTGCATGTGACCTGACAGACATTTTTCTCACTTATCAGTCCACAGCTTAAAGGGGCCACTCTGCAGGGGCACAGAATTGGTTCTCATCTGGTCATGAGACAAACTTAGCATAAGGATCAAGTGATTCAGCTTCCAGGGGATTCTCTTAAAGGAGGTTTGAGTTTATCCCCACCAAACAGCATGTTGAAATTTGGTCCCCATTGTGGTGATATTGGGTGGTGGGGCCTAGTGGGAGCTGTTTGGGTCAGTGGGGCAGATCCCTCATGAGTGACTTGGTGTCATTTTCGAGGTAGTGAGTGAGTTCTTGCACAGGCAAGATTGGATTAGTTCTCAGGAAAATGGATTCATTCTTATAAGAGTGCATTTTTATAAAGCGAGGATGCCCCTCAGGTTTTGTTTCTTCATACATGTCCACCTCGCCTTTGACCTTTTCCACCATGTTATGACACAGCACAAATGCCCTCACCAGAAGCCAGGACCATGCCCTTAAGCTTCCCAGCCTGCAGAACTGTGAGCTAAATAAACCTCTTTCCCTTATAAATTATCCAGTCTCAGGTATTCTGTTGAAGCAACACAAAATGGATGAAGACAGTGGCTTATATTTTTTCCTAATTGAATTATTTCAAGTATATAATGATCCTTTTTTTAAATAAAAATTCTAAACCCATTGAAAGTTTGCTAATTCAAACTTTAAAGAAGAAATTTCTAGATAAAATCAGGGCTACTATGGGCATTAGCAGTCATTTGTTTTATTTAGAGAAACATCAATTTAGAACAAAATTTTAGTTAATCCAAAATAAAATAACTATCCCTTGCATGATGCTTTACAATATACTAAGCACTTTCACATATATTATTTACATGATCTGCACACCAAATCTGAAATATTGCTGTCATTTATTTTTCATTTGACAAGCAAGAAAAACAAGCCTCAGACAGATTAAGTGACTTGCCCAAGGTCACACAACAGATAGTACATTCTGGGAGTCATGCCCAGTTCTTCTAATTTCAGAACCTCACATTCTTTTCACTATATCATGCTGCCTGTAGAAAAAAAGCATCTATGTAAACACATGCATAAAAATGATGAGCTCATAATCTAAGTAGGTTGATGCTCTGTTAGAAAACCTAGTGGCATTTTGCGGAGATATAATTGTGTTGTGTGTTTAGTTCTAAAACATCTTAATAAGAGGATGGTTGACAAAATTTATTTTTAATGAGAGTCAAAACTAACCAAATGATATTTTTTATTTATGCAAAATTCTATAGATCATGAACTTTGGTTGAAATTATGACAAACATATCAGAAATACATAGATAGGTGTATATGTTTTTAATTTCAAGTTCCAAGTCTTTGCTGTTTAGGTTGTTACTATCCCTCTTCTTTCTTTCTCTTCCCGGCCTCTCAAGCCCACCCTTTTCAGGTATACAGGCTACAGCAAACTTGACTTTGAGAGTGTTTTCTTTCATCAACTCTTGTGCTCTTGAAAGGCGTTATTTCTCCACAAAAGAAAGAAATGAAAGGGAGGAAATGGCATTGAACAAATCTGGTCATGAAAAAGGCAAAATTATTTACAGCATGAAGACTATATCATACTTTTTTTAATGAAAGCTTATTAAAATTAGCCAGCAGGGATCTTTACTCTTCACAGGAAAGTTGGGCAAATTAAAGAATGAGGCTTCAGAGATTTCAAAAGGATGTGTGACTCAACATCCTACGATAGACAAATTGACTATGTCAAGTATAAATGTGACTGTAGGTTTCACTGTTCTAGGAGCTAGTCTGAACAGAAATTATATTAAGCTAAGTCTGCAAGGTCAAAATGTCAATAATGGAATAATTTAATGTACACATTTCACCTCAGTTCAATTTCATTTCGATTACCCACAGGAAGGTTGGTGAGTTGTTATAAGATTTTTCTGGAATGTATTTCCAGTTTAAAAATATGTATTATTTGGGGGTCCGTCCCAAGATGGCCAAATAGGAACAGCTCTGGTCTGCAGCTCCCAGCATGATCGATGCAGAAGATGGATGATTTCTGCATTTCCAGCTGAGCTCAGAAGAGAGCAGTGGTTCTCCTAGCATGGTGTTTGAGCTCTGAGAATGGACAGACTGACTCCTCAAGTGGGTCCCTGAGCCCCATGTGCCTAACTCGGAGACACCTCCCCGTAGGGGCCGACTGACACCTCATACAGCCAGGTGCCCCTCTGAGACGAAGCTTCCAGAGGAAAGATCAGGCAGCAATATTTGCTGTTCTGCAATATTTGCTGTTCTGCAGCCTCCACTGGTGATACCCAGGCAAACAGGGTCTGGAGTGGACCTCCAGCAAAATCCAATGGACCTGCAGCTGAGGGACCTGACTATTAGAAGGAAAACTAACAACAGAAAGGAATAGCATCAACATCAACAAGAAGGACATCCACACCAAAACCCCATCTGTAGGTCACCATCATCAAAGACCAAAGGTAAATAAAACCACAAAGATGAGGAGAAACCAGAGCACAAAATCTTAAAATTCTAAAAACCAGAGCACCCCTTCTCCTCCAAAGGATCGCAGCTCCTCACCAGTAACGGAACAAAGCAGGAGAGAAAATGACTTTGATGAGTTGACAGAAGTAGGCTTCAGAAAGTCGGTAATAACAAACTTCTCCGAGCTAAAGGATGATGTTCGAACTCATCACGAGGAAGCTAAAAACCTTGAAAAAAGATCAGACGAATGGCTAACTAGAATGAAGAGTGTAGAGAAGACCTTAAATGACCGATGGAGCTGAAAACCATGGTACGAGAACTACATGGCACATGCACAAGCTTCAGTAGCCGATTCCAACAAGTGGAAGAAAGGGTATCAGCGATTGAAGATCAAATTAATGAAATGGAGGAAGGAGAGAAGTTTAGAGAAAAATGAGTAAAAAGAAACAAACAAAGCCTCCAAGAAATATGGGACTATGCGAAAAGACCAAATCTATGTTTGATTGGTATACCTGAAAGCGACAGGGAGAATGGAACCAAGCTGGAAAACACTCTTCAGGATATTATCCAGGAGCACTTCCCCAACCTAGCAAGGCAGGCCAACATTCAAATTCAGGAAATACAGAGAACACCACAAAGATACTCCTTGAGAAGAGCAACCCCAAGACACATAATTGTCAGATTCACCAAGGTTGAAATGAAGGAAAAAATGCTAAGTGCAGCCAGAGAGAAAGGTTGGGTTACCTATAAAGGGAAGCCCATCAGACTAACAGCAGATCTCTCGACAGAAAGCCAACAACCAGAAGAGAGTGGGGGCCAATATTCAACATTCTTAAAGGAAAGAATTTTCAACCCAGAATTTCATATCCAGCCAAACTAAGCTTCATAAGTGAAGGAGAAATAAAATCCTTTCAGACAAGCAAATGCTGAGAGATTTTGTCACCACCAGGCCTGCCTTACAAGAGCTCCTGAAGGAAGCACTAAACATGAAAAGGAGCAACCAGTACCAGCCACTGCAAAAACATGCCAAATTGTAAAGACCATCAATGCTAGGAAGAAACTGCATCAACTAACGGGCAAAATAACCAGCTAACATCATAATGACAGGATCAAATTCACACATAACAATATTAACCTTAAATGTAAATGGGTTAAATGCCCCAATTAAAAGACACAGACTGGCAAATTGGATAAAGAGTCAATACCCATCACTGTGCTGTATTGAAGAGACCCATCTCACGTGCAGAGACACACGTAGGCTCAAAATAAAGGGATGGAGGAAGATCTACCAAGCAAATGGAAAACAAATAAAAAGCAGGGGTTGCAATCCTAGTCTCTGATAAAACAGACTTGAAACCAACAAAGATCAAAAGAGACAAAGAAGGCCATTGCATAATGGTAAAGGGATCAATTCAACAAGAAGAGCTAACTATCCTAAATATATACGCACCCAATACAGGTGCACCCAGATTCATAAAGCAAGTCTGGAGAGACGTAAAAAGAGACGTAGATTCTGACACAATAATAATGGGAGACTTTAACACCCCACTGTCAGTATTAGACAGATCAACGAGATAGAAAGTTAACAAGGATATTCAGGACTTGAACTCAGCTCTGCACCAAGCAGACCTAATAGACATCTACAGAACTCTCCACTCCAAATCAATAGAATATACATTCTTCTTAGCACCACATCATACTTATTCCAAAATTGACCACATAGTTGGAAGTAAAGCACTCTTCAGCAAATGTGAAAGAACAGAAATTATAACAAACCATCTCTCAGACCTCAGTGCAATCAAATTAGAACTCAGGATTAAGAAACTCACTCAAAACCACACAACTACATAGAAACTGAACAACCTGCTCCTGAATGACTACTGGGTAAATAACAAAATGAAGGCAGAAATAAAGATGTTCTTTGAAGCCAATGAGAACAGAGACACAACATACCAGAATCTCTGGGACACATTTAAAGCAGTGTGTAGAGGGAAATTTATAGCACTAAATGCCCATAAGAGAAAGTAGGAAAGATCTAAAATTGACACCCTAACATCACAATTGAAAGAACTAGAGAAGCAAGAGCAACACATTCAAAAGCTAGCAGAGAGCAAGAAATAACTAAGATCAGAGCAGAACTGAAAGAGCTAGAGACACAAAAAAACCCTTCAAAAAAAACAATGAATCAAGGAGCTGGTTTTTTGAAAAGACCAACAAAATTGATAGACTGCTAGCAAGACTAATAAAGAAGAAAAGAGACAAGAATCAAACAGACACAATAAAAAAATGATAAAGGGGATATCACTACTGATCCCACAGAAATACAAACTACCATCAGAGAATATTATAAACACCTCTATGCACATAAACTAGAAAATCTAGAAGAAATTGATAAATTCCTGGACACATACACCCTCCCAAGAGTAAAGCAGGAAGAAGTTGAATCTCTAAATAGACCAATAACAGGCTCTGAAATTGAGGCAATAATTAATAGCCTACCAACCAAAAAAAGTCCAGGACTAGACAGATTCACAGCTGAATTCTACCAGAGGTACAAAGAGGAGCTGGTGCCATTCCTTCTGAAACTATTCCAATCAATAGAAAAAGAGGGAATCCTCCCTAACTCATTTTATGAGGCCAGCATCATCCTGATACCAAAGTCTGGCAGAGACAGGCAAAAAAGAGACAAAAAAAGAGAATTTTAGACCAATATCCCTGATGAACATCGATGCAAAAATACTCAATAAAATCCTGGCAAACCAAATCCAGCAGCACATCAAAAAGCTTATCCACCAAGATCAAGTTGGCTTCATCCCTGGGATGCAAGTCTGATTCGACATATGCAAATCAATAAACATAATCCATCGCATAAACAGAACCGAAGACAAAAACCGTGTGATTATCTCAACAGATGCAGAAAAGGCCTTTGACAAAATTCAACAGCCCTTCATGTTAAAAACTCTCAAAAAACTAGGTACTGATGGGACGTACCTCAAAATAATAAGAGCTATTTATGACAAACCCACAGCCAATATCATACTGAATGGGCAAAAACTGGAAGCATTCCCTTTGAAAACTGGCACAAGACAGGGATGCCCTCTCTCACCACTCCTATTCAACATAGTGTTGGAAGTTCTGGCCAGGGCAATCAGGCAAGAGAAAGACATAAAGGGTATTCAATTAGGAAAAGAGAAGTCAAATTGTCCCTGTTTGCAGATGACATGATTGTATATTTAGAAAACCCCATCGTCTCCCCCCAAAATCTTCTTAAGCTGATAAGCAACCTCAGCAAAGTCTAAGGATATAAAATCAATGTGCAAAAATCATAAGCATTCTTACACACCAATAACAGACAAACAGAGAGCCAAATCATGAGTGAGCTCCCATTCACAACTGCTACAAAGAGAATGAAATACCTAGGAATCCAACTTACAAGGGATGTGAAGGATCTCTTCAAGGAGAACTACAAACCACTGCACAACAAAATAAAAGAGGACACATACAAATGGAAGAACATTCCATGCTCATGGACAGGAAGAATCAATATAGTGAAAATGGCCATACTGCCCAAGGTAATTCATAAATTCAATGCCATTCAGATCAAGCTACCAATGACTTTATTCACAGAATTGGAAAAAAACACTTTAAAGTTCGTATGGAACCAAAAAAGAGCCCGCATTGCCAAGACAATCCTAAACAAAAAGAACAAAGTTGGAGGCATCACACTACCTGACTTCAAACTATTCTACAAGGCTACAGTAACCAAAACAGCATGGTACTGGTACCAAGACAGACATATAGACCAATGGAACAGAACAGAGACCTCAGAAATAACACCACACATCTACGACCATGTGATCTTTGACAAACCTCAGAAAAACAAGCCATGGGAAAAGGATTCCCTATTTAATAAATGGTTCTGGGAAAACTGGCTAGCCATATGGAGAAAGCTGAAACTGGATCCCTTTCTTACACCTTATACAAAAATTAATTCAAGATGGATTAAAGACTTAAATGTTAGACCTAAAACCATCAAAACCCTAGAAGAAAACCTAGGCAATACCATTTAGGACATAGGCATGGGCAAGGAGTTAATGACTAAAGCACCAAAAGCAATGGCAACAAAAGCCAAAATAGACAAATGGGATCTAATTAAACTAAGGAGCTTCTGCACAGCAAAAGAAACTATCATCAAAGTGAACAGGCAACATACAGAATGGGAGAAAATTTTTGCAATGTACCCATCTGACAAAGGGCTAACATCCAGAATCTCAAAGAACTTAAACTAATTTACAAGAAAAAATCAAACAACCCCATCAAAAAGTGGGCAAAGGATATGAGCAGATGCTTTTCAAAAGAAGACATTTATGCAGCCAACAGAGACATGAAAAAATGCTCATCATCACTGGTCATCAGAGAAATGCAAATCAAAACCACAATGAGACACCATCTCACACCAGTTAGAATGGTGATCATTAAAAAGTCAGGAAACAACAGGTGCTGGAGAGGATGTGGAGAAATAGGAACACTTTTACACTGTTGATGGGACTGTAAACTAGTTCAACCATTGTGGAAGACAGTGTGGCGATTCCTCAAGGATCTAGAATTAGAAATATCATTTGACCCAGCAATCCCATTACTGGGTATACACCCAAAGGATTATAAATCATGCTACTATAAAGACACATGCACACGTATGTTTATTGTGGCACTATTCACAGTAGCAAAGACTTGGAACCAACCCAAATGTCCATCAATGATAGACTGGATTAAGAAAATGTGGCACATATACACCATGGAATACTATGCAGCCGTAAAAAAGAATGAGTTCGTGTCCTTTGTAGCAAAATGGATGAAGCTGGAAACCATCATTCTGAGCAAACTATCACAAGGACAGAAAACCAAACACTGCATGTTCTCACTCATAGGTGGGAATTGAACAATGAGAACACTTGGACACAGGGCAGGGAAGATCACACACCAGGGCCTACTGTGGGGTGGGAGGATGGGGGAGGGATAGCATTAGGAGAAATACCTAATGTAAATGACAAGTTAATGGGTACAGCAAACCAACACGGCACATGTATACATATGTAACAAACTTGCACGTTGTGCACATGTACCCTAGAACTTAAAGTATAATATATATATATTATTTTACTTATAAAAATTAAATTACTTTTACAAGTGCCTTGATTTTACATATCTTACGTTTTATTCACTTAATTTGTTATATTAATACAAATAATTACACTGTATATTTTTAAAATACATAACCTAATTTTGTTATGCATTCTATATCCTTCAACTTTTTGGTTTCTGGGTCACAAAATAAAGGCATATTTCAGGTGCTGTCCCATGAGGTTACCACTGCCACAGATGGCTTTTTATCTGCAGCGGACATCCTAACAAGAGAGTCCACAGGTCAACCAAATGCTGCATTACAACCTGGCTCAACACAGCAGTGAGGCACTTGAAGCCATGTTTGCATAGTATGTGTTCCTTGTAGTCAGGCAGTTTGTTGTCGTAGTAGTAAATTTCATCTGACAATCTAAGAACAATATTTGCTTCCCCGTATTTTGCTGATTGGCACATGGAATAGCCCCCAAAATTTGGATAGATATTATAGGAGCTAAGAGGAAACAGTCAGTACCAATGGAATGTTTCACAGGGCAGATGGGCTTTTGAAGATACTTTTTTTTTACATATATGTACATTAAGTTCTGGGATACATGTGCAGAACATGCAGGTTTGTTACATAGGGATACACATGCCATGGTTGTTTGCTGCACCCACCAACCTGTCATCCACATTAGGTATTTCTCCTAATGCTATCCCTCCTCCAGTCCCCACCCTCCGACAATCCCCAGTGTGTGATGTTCCCCTCCCTGTGTCCAAGTGTTCTCATTGTTCAACTCCCACTTATGAGTGAGAAAATATGGTGTTTGGTTTTCTGTTCCTGTGTTAGTTTGCTGAGAATGATGGTTTCCAGCTTCATCCATGTCCCTGCAAAGGACATGAACTCATCCTTTTTTATGGCTGCATAGTCTTCCATGGTGTATATGTGACACATTTTCTTTATCCAGTCTATCACTGATGGGCATTTGGGTTGGTTCCAAGTCTTTGCTATTGTGAATAGCACTGCAATAAACATATGTGTGCATGTGTCTTTACAGTAGAATGATTTATGTTTCTTTGGGTATATGCCCAGTAATGGGATTGCTGGGTCAAATGGTATTTCTAGTTCTAGATCCTTGAGGAATCACCACACTGTCTTCCACAATGGTTGAACTAATTTACACTCCCACCAACAGTGTAAAAGCATTCCTATTTCTCCACATCCTCTCCAGCATCTGTTGTTTCCTGACTTTTTAATGATCACCATTCTAACTGGCGTGGTATCTCATTGTGGATGGTATCTCATTGTGGTTTTGATTTGCATTTCTCTGATGACCAGTGATGATGAGCATTTTTTCATGTCTCTGTTGGCTGCATAAATGTCTTCTTTTGAAAAGCATCTGCTCATATCCTTTGCCCACTTTTTGATGGGGTTGTTTGATTTTTTCTTGTAAATTAGTTTAAGTTCTTTGTAGATTCTGGATGTTAGCCCTTTGTCAGATGGGTACATTGCAAAAATTTTCTCCCATTCTGTATGTTGCCTGTTCACTTTGATGATAGTTTCTTTTGCTGTGCAGAAGCTCCTTAGTTTAATTAGATCCCATTTGTCTATTTTGGCTTTTGTTGCCATTGCTTTTGGTGCTTTAGTCATTAACTCCTTGCCCATGCCTATGTCCTAAATGGTATTGCCTAGGTTTTCTTCTAGGGTTTTGATGGTTTTAGGTCTAACATTTAAGTCTTTAATCCATCTTGAATTAATTTTTGTATAAGGTGTAAGAAAGGGATCCAGTTTCAGCTTTCTCCATATGGCTAGCCAGTTTTCCCAGAACCATTTATTAAATAGGGAATCCTTTTCCCATGGCTTGTTTTTCTGAGGTTTGTCAAAGATCATATGGTCGTAGATGTGTGGTGTTATTTCTGAGGTCTCTTCTGTTCCATTGGTCTATATGTCTGTTTTGGTACCAGTACCATGCTGTTTTGGTTACTGTAGCCTTGCAGAATAGTTTGAAGTCAGGTAGTGTGATACCTCCAGCTTTGTTCTTTTTGCTTAGGATTGTCTAGGCTATACTTTTAATAATGATTTATGGAAGCCCTATCATTGGTCAGGTGTGTGTTCAGCTCTAGGGAATACCAGGAGGAAGAAGACATACCCCTAACTTCAAAGAGCTCAGCAGGATTATCATTATCTTACCTCCAAAATCTAGCACTCTGATTGGCACATAATAGGTGCTCAATAAATCTTTGCTGAATCAGTGGAAGGTCTGCTTACTATTACAAAAACATTGCTACAAACATAGTCATAATCCCACAGGAGCTCCAAGCTGGAGAGGTGGAGTAAATAAAAGGATCAGGCATGAATGAAATGAGGGGGTATAATAACAAGTGTAGCTGGGATTAGACAATATGGAAGAGAAATGCGATGTGAAAAATAAAATCTTAAAATGGAAGATGTAGGCTGGTCTCCACATGCCTGTAATCCAAGCACTTTGGGAGGCTAACGCAGGTGGATAACCTGAGGTCAGGAGTTCAAGACCAGCCTGGTCAGCATGGCAAAACCCCATGTCTACTAAAAATACAAAAATTAGCCGGGCATGATGGTGCATGCCTGTAATCCCAGCTACTCAGGAGGCTGAAGCAGGATAATTGTTTGACCCCGGGAGGCGGAGATTGCAGTGAGTTGAGATCGTGCCACTGCACTCTAGCCTGGGCAACAGAGTGAAACTCTGTCTCAGAAATAAATAAATAAATAAATAAATGGAAGATGTAAATTAATTTTACAAGAAAGGAAAGAAGAAGTTAATGAAGACACGAAAACTAAAAATTTTCCAATATTTACTTGGAAATTGAAAACTTTGACATCACTGACAAATATGCAATATTGTATTAATTTAAACAGAAGATAAATTTTAAAACACATTTTGGAGACTTTAATTATGACTTGCCATGAAAAAAATCAGCAATGTTTTAAAACTTCCATTTTTTTCAGCCACTTAAGTTTCTATGCTAAATAATTATAGATTGTTAAGCTTTGTTTTCCCATAGTAATCCTTAAATAGTTTTTGAAATTAGTCTTTTAACATAAGGAAAGAATGTTGTTTCATAGATATGGTGATGGTAATTGTCAAAAATAAAATTAATAAAGAGCACACTTTAAGAAAAACTAGCACTCACATAATTTGTAACTATCCCAGAAAGTTCTTAATGTTTTTCAATTTTACTTTGAATAAAAGTACACAGAGCAATAACTAGTAATGATTTGCATAAGTCTACTGAGAATACTTTTTGATTCTTCAAAAAGAATCCCTTTGAATTAATAGAACTGGAATCAGAAATACAAGCAAGTCATCAATTTGACTTTGCCAGTGAAGTCGGCCAAGGTCCAGAGAGCAACTGGAAATCTGACAAAGCAGAGAGTGCAAAAATTTGACATTTCAGATCTCAGTTGCATTTTGGCTATGGGAGTTTTTTTGAATTGAAAAGCATGACAAATCTTAAAAGGATAATTTCTTAAAAGGACAATCTTATAATATCTATGTGAGATATAGGCATTGTTAACAAATATATTAATATATGATTCTCACCAAGATTTCTTCATTCTTATAGCTAAAATGTAGCCTACTATCTAAGAGTTTTCTGTTGCTAAGACAGCTCTTAACCCTTGTCACTGCCAATAGAGACTTTTCTATTCTAAAAACCTGACCATGTTTAAAGCCCTCTCAGAGAAGTCCTGACTTCCCAATAAGATATATTTATGGCCACCAAGGTAGCTTGCACCCATAGTCCCAGCTCCTGGGGCGGCTAAGGCAAGAGGGTTTCTTGAGGCCAGGAGTTTGGGATTGCAGTACACTATTATCACACCTGTGAATAGCCACAGCACGCCAGCCCGGGCAACATAGGGAGACCCCATCTCTTAAAAGAAAAAGATGTACTTATGCCTTCTTTACACATCAAAGTAATAGAAGCATAATACATTTTTTGAAAGACATACAATAATAAATGCATTTATGTAATTTTCAACATTTTTCACTAACAGAAACATTCTGAATTACAAAAGACAAATTTAACCTGCTTATTGATATTGTT
Source organism: Pan troglodytes (assembly GCF_028858775.2). NCBI lineage: Eukaryota > Metazoa > Chordata > Mammalia > Primates > Hominidae > Pan > Pan troglodytes. The sequence goes on along the minus strand of NC_072412.2, from coordinate 83,112,405 downwards.
TAGAGGTGAATGTTTACATTTTATTTGATAACATATAATTTGGCCCTCTAATTGCTTAAGCATTTAGACATGAGTTAGGCAAGTTTTACAGTGTCTCAAGCAACTCACAGAATAATACATTAATTTTTAAGATTATTTCAATGAAATATAGATTTATTTAAATATTTGGAACTTACCTACTCTATTCTTGCTAAAGCTTGGGACAAACCAAAATAAATATGCCAGTAGCATAATACTGCTGCCAGATTGTTAAGCAAATCTGGCCAAATTTGATTCTATTCAAGACCAAATTTTTATTTTCAAAATATATAATGGGAACTCTCAAAATGACTAAAACTTTCTATACACACAGGCCCCTTATAGCCTATGGGTCCAAGTGTACCCAAGTTTTACTCTATTTAAAATTGATTTGGACCTATCAGTTTATTTTGGAAATAAAGGGATTAATTTCCTTAGAAACAGTAAGAGTAGAACCTACAACAACTCTCCCATTGGAAGCAATGCAAGTATTTTCCAAAATACTGGAAAGAGACTACTAGAAGATGACAATGTTCTGAAGATGTAAAGCAAAGATGTCTTGAAGAAGAAAGACAAGATGTTGTGGTCCCAGAAAGTAGTTAGGTTCAAATAATTTAAAAAGCAATAATAAGAGTAGGGCATAGGCAGATTTGGCTCAGAGGGGTTGAGGGAGAAGACAGACTGATAATTATTAAACCGTGGCAAGTAATTAGAAAAAGTCCAAGTAAAATTCTCTCTGTCTGATGTTGATACTGAACAGAGCACTTATGCTTTGCCTGAGCCTACTGTGGAAATCAACTGAACTTAGCAGTTGCTAAGGGGAAAATTCTGGGCAGAAGCCAAACAAGTCAGTGTAGTCTCAGTAAATTGTACCCAAAAAAAGGAATGTGCTCCTACACAGGTAGCCAATAATTATTCTTATCTTTAGATGTGCATGCCAATCTTCTCTTCAAGAAGGAGAATCTATTTCCCCTCTTCTCAGCTCTGATCTGGACTTATGACTTATTTTGGCCAAGAGGTTACAGCAGAAGTGATAGACACTGTGCCTGTTCTGAGCTGAGACTTTAAGAACCCTTTTGGAAACCAGTTGTCATGTTTGAAGGAAGCCAGCTTAGACTGCTCGAGGAAGAGATCTACCTGGAAGAGGACCGAGGTGCTCCAGCCACTCAAACCACCCCAGCTGAGCCACCAGATGTATAGGGGGGGTCTTTTACAATCTTCCAGACCCAGCCCAGCCACCAACTAATTATATTTGTGTGACCCCAGTTGATACAGCATGGAGCAGAAGAGCTGCCAGTCAACCTGTAAGAGAAATAGCAAATCATAAGCCACTAATTTTCAAGGTACTTATACAGCAATAAATAATTACAATTTACAGCAAATCCAAAGGAAATGTAACAAGAGCAGAGACTAGTAGCTGGAGAATAATAGATGAATTTTAAAGGAACTATTTTTTTTTAAAGTAACATGAAGTGACAAATGCTAGGGTAGACAACAGAAGAATGGCAATAGAAAATGGCCAAGAGAGCCAATTAATGAGTCTGGGAGGCTGATGACTGAACGTCTAGAATCATTAAACCAAAAACTATCTTTTTGGTTTAACTTGGAACATAGGAGAAAAATTAATTGTTGTGATAAAAGAAAATTGGTCATTTTCAGTAATAGTAAAAGAGCTTACTGCATTCCAATTTGAATATGACTAGGGCAGCTGAACAAAAGTTAAAAATCTCTTTAGAGAAATCAGGAAGCTACCAAAGCAGTCAATACTTCAGGAGCCGTGATCCCAGAGAGAAAAGAAGCTTGTTGACATGACCTCAACAATCTGCGGAAGTCTGATGCATTTGATGATTTCTAAGCTACAGCTACATAGGATTGAGACACTAAGAAACCAAGAAGAAGTTAATGTCTAAAAGCTGGAATCCTAAACAGTGTTCAAGAGTCTTACTACTGAAAAATTAGAGTTCAGGGCCCTCCCAGAAGGATGACTACTAGTAAATTTCTTATACTTCCAGTCAAGACTTCAGAAATACTATAGTCTGAGAATAAATGTGAACTACAATTAGACTTAATTTTACCAAGTACTGAAACCATCTCTGAGTCAACTCAACCTCAGGTAGAACTGTGGTGAACTTCTCTCAATCTAATTGCTAATTAGAAAGGGGGGAAAATCCTCCCTGGAGGAAGGTAACATCTATGAAAGCCTCAAATTATTTATACAATTTTTCAAACACAATGTCTGGCACTCAATTTAAAAACTACAAGGTATGCCTGGAAAAGACAAAATATCTGGCATATAATAGAGAAAACAGACAATGGAAGCAGTCCTATAGGTGATCCAGATATTACAGTTATTACTTGTGGTCTTGGAAATCATTGTAAATATATCTAAGAAAATAAATGACAAGATGGAAAATTTCACTAGAGAACTAGCATCTACAAAAAAAATTACATCTAAGTAAAAAGTCTGTAAATAGGCACTACAATAACAAAAAAATTAAAACCCAATAGATGGGGTTAACTCCAATTTAGACATAGCAAAAGAAAAAATTAGAAATCAGAAGGAAGTTTTATAGAATATATCCACTAAAGCATGGGGATAAAAAAAATGAAAAAAGCCACTGTAAAAAGTGTAAACATATAGGCTACAATAAAATGATCTAACATATACATAGCCCATAAAAAGTTTGAAAACCAAGAATAGAAGACATCATAGATTATACCTTACCAAAGATGGTCATATAGTCTTTAGTATGGTACTTCTGTTGAGAGTTTAAATCTAATTCCTCTCTCCTTGTATTTGGGCTGGTCTTAGTGACTTTCTTGAGCAGTAGAAAATGGTAGAAGTGACATTCCAGGACTTCTAATCTTGGTCATAAGTCTTGAAGCTTCCACTCAAGCTTCTTCAAACACTACGTTTGCTAGTCTTGAGCTATAATGTAAAAATTCAACTAACCTGAGATCACCATACTGGAGAAGCCATTATGTAGCCACCATGGTGAATAGCCCCAGCTGAGCCAGGCTTCTAGTGATCCCTGCCAAGGGGACATGTAAGAGAAGCCATCCACCAGCTGAATACCTCAAAGTGACCTCTCTTCGCACCATATGAAACCCCCAAATTTCCCAGGGTTATGTTCATTATTAATGTAGCAGTTGATGAAGAGTCAAGGACATCTTGTACTTAAATGGTATGGGGTGAGAAATGTTACCAATCATTTTCAGATTAGTGAAAGAGGATCTGAGATATCATAAACTGCTGAAATTACACAGAGCATCTCCTTTCTAGTTAGTTCACTAGAACAGGGGTCAGCAAACATTTCCCGCAAAGTCTCAGATAGAATATACTTTAGGCTTTATAGGCCAAGCCTATACCTACTATATTTATATATATATATATATAAATATAGTAGGTACTTACATAACAGAGAAAATAAACTGCCATTAAAATTTTATTGAAAATATTTTAATTAAATATTAATAATAGAGTATAATATTTTGTAACACAGATCTACTAATGAGAAGAATGAAATTCTTTTGGGGGTGATAGCATTTAGTTTAATTGGGGTTCCAAATTAGTTTGCCCTATCATCAAATAAATTGGACATGTTCAGCTGTAAAAATAATTCTTAGCTCATAGGCCATACAAAAATAGGCATCCGACCAGATTTGGCCCACAGGCTGTGGTTTGCTAACCCCTGTACTGTAATCTAAAAAAAGCAAATTGAGTAGCTTTCCTTGAAGCTCCTCTGCAATTAGGTAAACACACAAGGTTAGTGTTGTTTTTGTTTTATATGCTCTTCTGTTGGCTTTGCACAGAGCAGGGAAGATCCACAAATATTTGCTGGGTGCCTTTATGTGATTACTGAGACATATGAGTAACGATGTGGTTTGGCTGTGCCACCACCCAAATCTCATTTTGAACTGTAGCTCCCACAATTCCATGTTGTGGGAGGGACCCAGTGGGAGGTAATTGAATCATGGGGGCAGGTCTTTCCCATGCTATTCTCATGATGGTGACTACGTCTCATGAGATATGATGGTTTTATAAAGGGGAGTTTCCCTGCACAAGCTCTCTTTTCTTGTGTACCGCCATGTGAGACAGGTCTTTCACCTTCTGCCATGATTGTGAGGCCTCCCCAGCCAAGTAGAACTGTGAGTCCATTAAACCTGTTTCTTTTGTACATTGCCCAGTCTCGGGTATGTCTTTACCAGCAGCATGAAGAAGGACTAATACAACTAAAGTGATAAGAAACTGCCCTTCAGGTTTCTCTTCCCTTTTTTCTACATCTCTTGACTTCACTTATGATCCGCTTTAGAAAGCCTCCCCATCTCTCTGGCACAGAATCACAAAATTGGCCCTATCTGCTAAATATATCTGGGCCTTGAGACTCTGGGTTACTCATCCTCTCTCTGTAAAATCTCCCCTATTTAAGTTTAAGCATCTTCATTGTCAAGAACATTTTTTCCAACCTCACTCATTCAAGTTATGATATAAATTGCTTTCAATTTAACTAACGTAGAAGTTGGTTACTGGTCTGCAAGTATCCCCTCTGTACTTTATGGATAGTCCTATACAGCCTTTTTCATCTCTTCCTCTAAGTGTGTGACAATGTCTGCTTGAATACAGGGAGTGTTTGCTAAGAAACACATTGTTGTGCTAGATCTAAGACAAAAACCAACACCATCAATGAAAATAGTTACATGGTATCATTATTTTCACCTGTGATTAGCTATGGGGTTTTTGTTAAAATCCAACATACTGTATCTGAAAACCAATGTGATCTGAGGTGAATCAACGTTCTTAGAAAAATTCCAGTAACTCCTAATAAAAATTGCACACTACCATTCAATAAATTCACATGTTGCTAACAAAAACACACAGTTTAGATAATTGAATTCAGTTACTCTACAATGGAAACAGTACTATTTTGGAAAAGACAGAATTTTAACTGTCATTACTAGGCATGCTCCCATTCTCCCATTTTATTTCTTTGTATGAAAACATTTATTTTGAAATTCTCTAGAGGCACAATTTGTCTGAAATGATAGATAATGAGAAATGCATAAGATACGTAATTAGAAGATACTTGCACAAAAAAAGAATAACCTAAAACTGGAATTTCTTCATTATTTTTCTGTGCCTAGAAAATCAAAGATCATATTCATCTTTTCTTCAAACTCTCTTACATGGTGTTTTGTTACTTTTATATTTTCTTACAATGAATGAGTTATCTTAAATGACCGTCTTATCTTGCTCAGTCCTTTGTCCACATATTTCCATCTACAGCATTAGAGCACTAGAATTTGGCCCAATGATGGGCCAAAGTATGTTGATTAAATTACTAACTCCTATGAGTTCCCATCAACTTGAACATTTTCATTTTTATTCATAAGGACATGAAAGGATTGCTGTAAACATTGTCTGCTTTCCTAACAGAATTACATTTTGACTTCTGATAATTGAACCTAAACTTTAGGGTGGGACTTTTCTCTGGAATATGTTAATTAGGACCCCAAGGAACTTAGCATATTTTGCTTATCTAACATATCCAATATGTCATTCTCTTTCTCCTGGAACAGATTCTCTTATAGAAACAATAACTTTTTTTTTGTCTCAACAAAGATGCATTAAGCCTAGGCATGCTAGTTCCTAAAAGTATAGTAAATGTCATTGTGCAAACTTAGTTACTTCAAAAGGGCAGAATCATCAGAAGGCTCATAGCTGTTGGCTTTGTTTGTCACCTGAGAATGGAATTGAACAACTGCACCAAAGAATTTCTGTACTTGGTTCTAAGTGCTTTTCATGAAGACATAAATGTGTTCCATCATTTTATTTACTGTTTCTATATGTCTTCATCAGGATTCCTCCATTTGTCACCGTACATTCTGGGAAGGATAGCTCATTCTTGGATTATCAGTAACCACACATGGCAAGTATGTCATTGTTACTCAGTTGATTTGTGAGTGAATTCTACTATTAGCAATATCTTGAGTAGCTCACTCTTCTCTGAATTTTCTCAAAGCACACCCTTAGCATGTGTTATGGGCTGAACTGTGTTCTCCCCCAACTTTTATATTGAAATCTCAACCCCCTTACCTTGGAATGTGATTGTATTTGGAGATGCGATCCTCATGGAGGTAATTAAGTTTGAATGAGGTCATGAGGGTGGGTTGTAACCCAATATGGCTGGTATCCTTATAAGAAGAGGAGAATAGGGCCGGGCACAGTGGCTCAAGCCTGTAATCCAGCACTTTGGGAGGCCGAGGCGGGCAGATCACCTGAGGTCAGGAGTTCAAGACTAGCCTGGCCAACATGGTGAAACCCCATCTCTACTAAAAACACAAAAATTAGCTGGGCATGGTGGCACATGGTTGTAATCCCAGCTACTCAGGAGGCTGAGGCAGGAGAATCACTTGAACCCAGGAGGTGAAGGTTGCAGTGAGCTGAGATTGCGCCATCGCACTCCAGCCTGGGGGAAAAGAGCGAGACTTCATCTCAAAAAAAAAAAAAAAAGTAGGACACAGGCACAAAGGGAAGACCAAGTAAAAACAAAGGAGGAAACACATTATAAGCAAAGGAGAGACAGAGCTTAGAAGAAATCAATCCTGTGAACCCAAAATATCTGAGACAGGTCTCAACCAATTTATAAAGTTTATTTTTTCATGGTTAAGGACACGCATGTGACACAGCCTCAGGAGGTCCTGACAATGTGCTAAGGTGGTCAGGGTACAGCTTGCTTTTACACATTTTAGAGAGACAAGAGACATCAATCAATATGTGTAAGATGTAAATTGGTTCTGTCCCGTAAGGTGCAACAACTTGAAGCAGAGATTTCCAGGTCATAGGTAGATAAGAGAGAAAAAGTTGCATTCTTTTGAGTCCTTGGTCAGCCTTCCACTGAATACACAATTTAGTCTGGCTCAGTGATTCTGCATTTTTACATAAACAATAGGGTAGAGGAAGCAATCAGATAGATGTGCATTTGTTTCAGGTAAGCAGAGGGGTGACTTTATGTCCTGCATCAGTGGAGATAAGCTATCCGTTTACATTGCCAGGGTGAAATTCAGCAGAACTGTGTTAGGGCAAAAATCGTGAGCCCCATGAAGAATTTCCTTATAGGAAAATTGTGAGGGAAGTATGGAGCTCTTTTACCTTTTTAGCTATCTTACCTAGGAATAAAATAGGAGGCAGGTTTGCCTGACGTAGTTCCCAGCTTGACTTTTCCCTTGGCTTGGTGATTTTTGGGGGTCCTAAGATTTATTTTCCTTTCACAACACCTTGATCTTGGACTTCTAGCTTCCAGAATTGTGGGAAAATAAATTACTGTTGTCTGAGCCCCCCAGTCTGTGGTACTTTATTATGCAGCCGTAGCTAGCTAATACAGTATGCCAACCCGGGCAACAGTTATTTATGCAATAGTATAGCTTCTAGAGGTCAACCTTATGAGATCCTTGGAATTAAAGTCCATGTCCTAAACATTTCTGTGTCCTCTGCAACATACTCTTTTGCACATAATAGATGTTTAATAAGTATAAACTGAACAAATTAATTTTAAAATACAGAAATAGTACAATATTTGTCTACAAGAATATTTTTAAGCAAGCTTTGAAATACATTTTTTAAAAATACATTTAATTTTTAAACACAATATTAAGGAAAAGGACTTGTAAGTATTATGATATTCTACTACGAATAATACCTAACATGGTATTATGATCTTGAAAGAGCTTTTATATATATGGTAATTGGATTAGTTCCCTACTGCTGCTATAACAAGTTACCATAAATAGAGTAACTTGAAATAACACAAATTACTCTCCTACAGTTGTGGAGGTCAGAAGTCTAAAATCCAGGTCTTATCGGGACTGCTGCCTCCCAGAGGCTCAGGGAAGAATCTGTTTCCTTCCCTTTCCCAGTTGGTAGAAGCTGCCTACATTCCGTAGCTCCTGGCCCCTTTCCCATCTTCAAAGGACATCCCTCCAACCTCTGGTTTTGTCATCACATCTTCTTTTTTTGACGTTGATCCTCCTGACCTCCGCTAATAAAGAACCTTGTGATGACGTTAAGCCTATCTGGATAATCTCCTCATCTCTAAATCCTTAACTTAACCATAGCTGCTAATCCCTTTTACCATAAAAAGTAATATACTCACAGATCCCAGTGATTAGGACCATGGACATCTTTGGAGGACCATTCATCAGACTACCACATTTTGAGCAAGCTCTGGGCTAGTCATGCTGTAACAGAAGCAAGTGAAGAGGCTAAAGCCGCCCTGGAGACTGCCCAGAAAAGGAAGTAGAGAAGAGAACCTGCTCCAAGGGGAGTATAAGTAAAAGCAGATAGGCAGGCAGAGGGTCAGTGTTTAAAAGGCATATCGAGCTCAGGAGTGGTCCCAGAAAATGAAAGTAAAACTTGTTCCCTGTTCCTGTCAAGCCCACCACCCTGGTAAATTAACTTTTAATTTATTTAGTAGGATGGAGAAATGGAAAGTATATGCCTGCTAAATTTGAAAATTAATTCCATTCAAACGATGAATTCTGGCAATCATTCCAGATCCATGTCCTAAAAAGTACTTAACCTTTACAGAGATATCATATTAAAACATAATTTAATGGTCAACAGGTATATGAAAAATACTCAACATCCCTAATAATCAGGGAAATGCAAATCAAAACCACAGTGAGATATCATTAAATATTAGTAAATTAGTATAGCCATTATGGAAAACAGTATGGCGATTACTCAAAAAAAACAAAAAACAGAACTATTATATAATCCAGCAACCCCACCATTGGATATTTATCCAAAGGAAAAGAAATCAGTATACCAAAGGGATACCTCCACTCGCATGCTTATCACAGCTCTGTTTACAATAGCAAAGATATGGAATCAACCTAAGTATCCATCAATGGACAAATAGATATAGGAAATATGGTATATATACACCACAATGGAATACTATTCAGCCATGAAAAGAATGAAATCATGTCACTTGCAGCAACATGGGTGGAACTGGAGGTCATTATGTTAAGTGAAATGATCCAGGCACAGAAAGACACACATCACATGTTCTCACACACATGTGGGAGCTAAAAAAGTTGATCACATAGAGATAGAGAGTAGAATGATGATTACCAGAGGCTGGGAAGAATGTCTCTGTGGTGGGAAGGGGGTAACAAAGACAGGTTGGTTAAAGAGTACAAACATACAGCTAGATAGAATAAGTTCTAATGTTCAACAGCAGAGTAGTGTGACTATAGTTAACAATGTATTGTATATTTCAAAATAACTAGAAGAGAGCACTTAAAATGTTCCTAGCTCTTGGAAATGATAAACTTTGGAGGTGACAAGCACCCCAAAAACCCTGACTTGATCATTACACAGTCTATGCACATAACAAAATATCACATCTACCCCTATAAATATGTACAACGTGTATTAATTTTAAAATGTCAAAAAAAAAAAAAAAGGCTGAGCATGATGGCTCACATCTGCAATCTCAGCACTTTGGGAGGCCAAAGTGGGAGGTTTATGTGAGCCCAGGAGTTCAAGACCAGCTTGGGCAACATAGTGAGATCCCCTAATCTGTACAAAATCTTTATTTTTAATTTCAAAATAATTAGATATATAATAGCTTAATCACTTCAGTAGCACTGCTGAGAAAGTGACACCATTAAATTTCAGATATATATATATATATATATAATGATTATATCTCAGTAGGAAGTACAGACTATAAAGTTTAATAACTTATTCTGAGATTATGATCAACTAGGTATTCTGAGTAGGAATTTTACAGAAGTATAAACACAAATAAGCAAAAACCAAAGAAATTTTGGTTTGGAAAATAAATGGTGAATTTGATTGTTTTGTTTTGTTTTGATTTGTTGCCAGAATTTTTCAGATGTATTATCTACTTTGCCTAATTAGTCCAACCTTATAGCTGCATGAAGTGGACATACTTTATGACTCTCTTTAATCTTTCTACCAGTATCTATTGTTAAAGCAAACTAGATATAGCCTGAGAAGGACTCCATACTTCTATATTTGAGTCCTTGTAGATGAACTGTAATGTAGCTTAATAGTCAGACAAGATTGAAAACCTAATTTAGGAGTATGCACCTGTAATAATAGCTGTGGCCAATCCCAGCAGCCATACTTCAACCACTCATAGGCTGCTAAGTGTTCAAACTGTGTTCAAATAAGGCAAATGCCAACCTGTAACCAGTCCAGCTGTTGCTGTACCTCGTTGCTGATTTTTGTGTGTCATTTCCCTCTTTTTGTTCTATAAATCTTCTCCCACCACATGGCTGCACTGGAGTCTCTGTGAATCTGCTGCGATTCTGGGGGCTGCCTGATTCGTGAATCGTTCATTGTTCAAGCAAACTCCTTTAAATTTAATTTGGCTGAAATTTTTTCTTTTATCACTATTTACCAACTAACCATAGAGTTTTAAGATTTTTCCTAAATATAAAACTAAATTATTTTTATGACAGCAAAAGTTAAAACTACTAAAATTATGCAAAGTTTCACACACACACGAACGTGTGTCATGCCATGAAAATATTCAAAACATACAAAAGCATTTGAATAATTTTGAAACCTCTAAAACATAACATGTTACAGGGACCTAGGGAAAGCTTCCCTTTAGCTTTCCAAAGGTTCACTTAAAATCAACTGACAAAAGGCAGATTAATAGGAGGAAGGCATACAAATTTATTTGATCATAGTTTTATATGTGACACAGGATCCTTCAGGATGAAGACCCAAAGATATAGAGCAAACTGTCCATGTTCATGCTTTGGTTCAGCAAAGTATGGTCAGTCTTGTAGAAATATGACTGGACAAAGAAGGCATGGTCTAACACAAACAGACTGAGCGGGGAAGCCCGGCAAGGCCTGTCTGTCTGGATTCTTCTTGGCCTCTGTGCAGCATTCCTTCCTTCTGGGTATGGGACAGGACCCTCTCTAGAATGGGGGCTCTTGCAATCTACAATCAAACAAGGTAGGTCAGATAATTTCTTTATGACAAGTTTTTACACAGAAAGGTGGAGGTAAAGTTAAAGTAATATTTTTAGGTTTTTATGGCTGGCTTTGGGATAAAGGGTTCTGGTTTTCTATGACCCACCTTGGAGGAGGGACTCTAGTTTCTATGGCTAGCCTCAAGGGAGTATGAGGGGGCCAGAGACAGGAGGACCAGAGAAAGTCAGAGAAAAACTTTTGCTTCCATGCTGCTCTGAGACCTTCATTTTGGTGTATTATGTTCTGACCCCCAACAATGTACATCACACATCACAACTGTTTTTAGTCACTATAGTTCATATGTCTGAGTAAATAGATGCATTCAGTATTCTCTGTCACTGGGTAGAGTAGCAAATAGGAGTTCATCTAACAGTTTAAACTTTTTACTAGCTCTGTAACTATAGGCAAATCACATAACTTCGCTGAGCCTCAGTTTCCTTCTCTGAAAAATGAAAGAACTAAATTAGAGGATTGCATAAGTTGCTTCTTACTCTCAGATTCTACAATTTTTAAGTCTGTGGGTCTACTTTACCCACATGGTAAAACCCCACTATAGTGAATTTCAGATCAGTTTTGTAATTTTTAGTCAAATGAAATGTTAGGAAGTCACATATTATTAGAATTAAGGACATAGAAATAAAACAGCTGAGAGAGAGAGAGAGATTAAGTGAAAAAAAGCACCGGCACATGTAAATTTCTTGCACTTTTTTTATTTCAACAGGTTTTTGGGGAACAGGTGGTGTTTGGTTACATGAATAAGTTCTTTAGTGGTGATTTCTGTGATTTGGGTGCACCCATCACCTGAGCAGTGTACACTATACCCAATGTACAGCGTAGTCTTTTATCCCTCAGCACCTCCCATCCTTTCCCCCAAGTCCTCAGAGTCTATTGTATCATTCTTATGCCTTTGTAACCTCGTAGCTTAGCTCCAACTTATAAGTGAAAACATACGATGCTTGGTTTTCCATTCCTGAGTTACTTCACTTAGAATAATAATCTCCAATTCCATCCAGGTCACTGCGAATGCCATTATTTCATTCCTCCTTATAGCTGAGCAGTATTCCATAGTGTATATATACCACAATTCCTTTATCCACTCATTGTTTGATGGGCATTTGGGCTGGTTCCATACCTTTGCAATTGAGAATCATGCTGCTATAAACATAGGTGTGCAAGTATGTTTTTCGTATAATGACTTGTTTTCCTCTGGGTAGATACCCAGTAGTGGGATTGCTGGATCAAATAAGTTTTTTCAAAAAAAGGAACATCCATACCTCTATGTAACAAAAGCCATCTATGACACACCCACAGCCAACATAATAGTGAATGCAGAAAAGTTGAAAGCATTCCCCCTGATAACTGGAACAAGACAGGAATGCCCACTCTCATTACTTCTATTCAACATAGTACTAGAAGTCCTAACCAGAGCAATCAGACAAGAGAAAGAAAGAAAGGGCATCCAAATCAGTAAAGAGGAAGTCAAACTGTCACTGTTTGCTGTTGATACGATTGTGTACCTAGAAAACCCTAAAGACTCCTCCAAAAAGCTCCTAGAACTAATAAATGAATTCAGCAAAGTTTCAGGATACAAAATTAATGTACACAAATCAGTAGCTCTGCTATACTCCAGTAGCAACCAAGCTGAGAATCAAATCAAGAACTCAACCCCTTTTACAATAGTTTCAAAAATAAAATAAAATAAAATACTTAGAAATATACCTAACCAAGGAGGTGAAAGACCTCTCTACAATGAAAACTACAAAACACTGCTGAAAGAAATCATAGATGACACAAAGGAATGGAAACACATCTCATGCTCATAAACGAGTAGAATCAATAGTGTGAAGATGACCATACTGCCAAAAGCAATCTACAAATTTAATGCAATTCCCATCAAAATACCACCATCATTTGTCACAGAACTAAAAAAAAAAAGTCCTAAAATTAATATGGAACCAAAAAAAGAGCCCGCATAGCCAAAGCAAGGCTAAGCAAAAATAACAAATCTGGAGGCATCACATTACCTGATTTCAAACTATACTATAAGGCCATAGTCACCAAAACAGCGTGGTACTGGTATAAAAATAGGCACATACACCTGTGGAACAGAATAGAGAGCCCAGAAAGAAACCCAAATGCTTACAGCCAACTTATTTTTGACAAAGCAAACAAAAACATAAGACACCCTATTCAACAAATGGTGCTGGGATAATTGGCAAGCCATATGTAGGAGAATGAAACTAGATCCTCACCTCTCACCTTATACAAAAATCAACTCAAGATGGATCAAGGACTTAAATCTAAGATCTGAAACTATAAAAATTCTAGAAGATACCATCGGAAAAAACCCTTCTAGGCATTGGCTTAGGCAAGGATTTCATGACAAAGAACCCAAAAGCAAATGCAATAAAAACAAAGATAAATAGGTGGGACTTAATTAAACTAAAGAGCTTTTGCAAAGCAAAAGGAACAGTCAGCAGAGTAAACAGACAACTCACAGGGTGAGAGAAAATCTTCACAATCTATACATCCAACAAGGGACTAATATCCAGAATCTACAATGAACACAAACAAATGAGCAAGAAAAAAATATCCTGTCAAAAAGTGGGTTAAGAATATGAATAGACAGTTCTCAAAAGAAGATATACAAATGGCCAACAAACGTATGAAAAGATGCTCAACAGCACTAATGATCAGGGAAATGCAAATCAAAACCACAATATGATACCACCTTACCCCTGCAAGAATGGCCATAGTCAAAAAATCAAAAATAATAGATGTTGGTGGAGATGTTGTGAAAAGGAAACACTTCTACACTTCTGGTGGGAGTGTAAACTAGTACAACCACTATGGAAAACAGTATGTAGACTCCTTAAAGAACTAAAAGTAGAACTACCATTTGATCCAGCAATCTCATTACTGGCTATTTACCCAGAGGAAAAGAAGTCTTTATATGAAAAAGATACTTGCACATGCATGTTTATAGCAGCATAATTTACAATTGAAAAAATGTGGAACCAACCCAAATGTCCACCAATCAATAAGTGGATAAAGAAACGGTGGTATATATACACAATGGAATACAACTCAGCCATAAAAAAGAAATGAATTAACAGCAATTACAGCAACCTGGCTGGGATTGAAGACTACTATTCTAAGTGAAGTAACTCAGGAATGGAAAACCAAACATTGAATGCTCTCACTCAGAAATGGAAGCTAAGCTATGAGGATGCAAATGCATAAGAATGACAAAATGGACTTTGGGGACACAGGGGAAAGGGTGGGAGGGGGTGAGGAATAAAGACTACAAATTGGGTTCAGTGTACACTGCTTGGGTGACGGGTGCACCAAAGTCTCACAAATCATGGCTAAAGAACTTACTCATGTAACCAAATACCACCTGTTCCCCCAAAACCTATGGAAATAAAATATTTAAAAACAGTAGTATTCATAATAATTTTACCCTTAAAAATAAAATAAATAAAAAAGAAACATCAATTTCCTTCTCTCAACCCATTCTTCCACAATCTCCTATATGCTTCCCGGGTGATCCTGTTGTGGAGGTTGCAAATTCAAGTGTATTTTCCAGGAGTTGTTGAAATATAAATTAAGCAAGAAAACAAACAAACAAAAAAACCAGAAGCTAATTGTTGTCCTTGGCAAAAGAACTATAGAACTGCACACAGGTGTGATCTCAGAGCTGCAATGCAAACAGCGCATAAACAAGCTATTTGACAATGTCTAGCAAAGACCAAGAAGAGCATTTCTATAAGAAGATTCAGAGTATAGAGCCAGCAGAGGGCTGTGGGCCAATAAGAAAACCATTACAAAGCAGAGTTTGCTTTAACAAAGTTATTTCTCTGCAGAGAAATAACTAATGGCCCACAGCAGGGGCAGAGAAGTAACTTTGTTACAGCAAACTCTTCTTTTTAAATGGTTTTCTTACACTTGCACATTTAACCACGAATGTCCCCTTACCTGACCGAGGCTTACCTGGCCTATCCACCTGCAGTGGTCACCCCCACCACCCACTGGCTCTGTGTGGAAAAGGCCAAGGCATTTTTGCAGAGAAGAACAGATGGGTGCATATGGCCGTAGGCAGTTCCGTCTTCCCAGAAGAACCAGCTTGTTCTGGCAGAAGGGTTTGGAAAATGAACTGAAGGAACCACTCTGTTCAGACAGAGCAAAAACATCACCACTTCTCCTTTTGTATGCATAATTGGAAGCTACATGTCTTAATCCTGTTGATTAAAAAAAGCTGGTAAACAGAGTATGTTGTTTTTCCGGGACCAGCTGAGAATAATTTCATTAGATCTCATAGTTAATAAACTGGGTTGTAGGGGATTGAGGTGGGAGGAGGTAATCTTGTTTCACTACAGAATATTTTAAGTGAAGCAAATTTGGTCAGAGATGCTATTAAAACCCTTTCAAAAACAAAATATCCTCAGCCCACTAGCCCAGTTTGACCCATGAGAAAGACAATGGTTTTAGAGACAAAACAAAAGCAAAATGTATGCAATTACCTTATTATTTTTATCAAATCTAAGCTGCTTAGACCACCATGGTTTGCTTTTTTCCCTCTCCATATCAGGTACATATTGTGGGAAATCTGGGTAGTTTCCCAAAAGGCATGCTAGGAAGTATGCAGTTGTTCAGGAAAAATCACATTCTCTAGTGAGCTCCAAATAAGAAAGTGTCCTTCCTAACTCCTTTACTTATTTGCTTTTCCAGTTAGTTACTCAGCACTTCATCACTGACCTCAGGGATGAGGTTGGCTTGTTTGCAAATGGGCAGATGTCCCTCATTTGACCTGGTAGGCCTGTTACAAGAAAGGCTAGAGAATATGAGACCAAAAGAACATAGGGGATCAATCTTGAGTGCAGCTCCTCAGAATCTGCTTAAGGCAAGCTAGTGGACAGGCGGAAGTCCAAGTGGACCAACACTTTGAGTTCTGCTGTACCCTAGAACGGTGGGTCTGGGAGGGCAGCTGATGTCATAACACCCAAATGTGAAGCAGAAAGCAAATGTATATAATGTGGGGTACAGTTCTTTCATGGTCTGGCTTGCCCCAATGGTAAAGCTATAGCATACATACCTATGAATATTAGATATTCATATACGTTAATATTATTCCTTTAGGCCAGGTTTTAGATATTAAATAGTCAAATGTATTCATTTTGTTCTTCTAAATGGAGTTTTTGAAAATGATTAAGTAGTAGGATCTTCAGGGTTAAAATTTTGGGTAAGAAACCTGGTGTGGCTAGTCTGTGGGTTTAACTAGTGGCAGATCAATAAGCTTTCAAATCCACTGAAACTAAAGATTATTTTCTAAGAGTGTTGAAGAGCTAAACTAGGACTCCAGGTTACCAGGCATCTGCATGAAGGGAGCAATAAAGCATTGTCATTGTGAGGTCAGATCTCAAGCTACCAGCTAGGCATCACAATCTTGGCATAGCATATTACTTAAACAGAAAAGACAGAGTCCTAGTAATACTATATTTTTATGTTTCTCTAAAGTAGATTAAACAATACTACACTTTTTATTTTTCTCTAAAGTAGATTAAAATGTCTCTGCTATGTTATTTCATTCTAATTGTGTGTGTGTGTGCGTGCGCGTGTGTGAGAGAGAGAGAGAAATGGAGCAAATTGAGCCCAGCAAAAGCAAGTGTCTTGATCAGCAAGGTAACAGATTGAATTTAATATACTGGAGTTTCTTCATTCCAAAATTTCTCTACAAGATGCCTAAGCAACTAGACAAATCAGTTAAAATCCGTGATTGATATCAAGGAGGGCAAACCACAAACAGATTGAATTTTCACTTTCCACCAGACACATGCTTCTGCTTAAAAAAGCTACCAGTAAATCATATCAATTATCGCATGTGAAAAATGGTACTCATGTTGCAATTTCAAAATTTCTTCTAAAGATAAGCCATTCAGCAACAAGATCTGCAAATTATCTGATTCTAAAAGATGGGAAAAATCATATTTTCTTCCATACGACACAAGACAGAAATCACTTAAACTCAAAAAAGACAGGTCTGTGATGCAATCAGATTATCTTAATTGTATAAGCCAAATGTTTTTCTGTTGCATTATAGAAGCAAAACAGCAGGACTATTGCTTTTGCATGTTCATAGGTCAATATCAGCTCCTTAGGGATGCTGATGTGAGCATGTAATAACTTTAAAATCAGAAAAGTTGTTCAATCTTCTACCGAAGGAGAAAAAGTAATGACATTTTGAACATATCTTTTCTACCATACCAGGTCAGCCCTCAGATATATTTTGAATTGTATTTAAAATTGTTTTCCACAAAAGTTTATATGGAGCATTCTATATGATAGATTCACACAATTTTAAAAAGTCAAGGTAATAGCATACTAAAGAGCTTTAAAGCTTCAAACAGACAAAGGTATTTCCTATTTAATGCAGGAAAGCTTCGGTTGACATTGTACTTGCTCTCATGAAATGTTATAACAGATACTCCACTGAATTCATTTTGTCAACATACAATTTATCTCTACTTTGATAAACACGAGCTTTCTCAGCTGTGCTGCTCGAGCAAAAGCTCCAATTTTCAAAAAGATTTCACAGTATTTAAGCAGATGTTTTAACAATTGTTTCTGTATAAACAAATAAAAAGTCAGCATGCCCCGGAGAGAGGTATCCCACATGAAATTAATATCCTTTGTGTGACACTGCCTACCCTATGTTGAGCTGTTGGTTATGCACATTAGCTGGTGTGCCCAGGGGCCTGGAAGGAGCTCAAGGGTGAGACACGGCTTGGCCACAAACAAAAATTTTCCCAATAACTGTTTGTAGCAATGATGAAGCTAGCTTCAGAGCAGACTCTGTGTGGATTGCCTCATGCTTATGAGCAGATCTTAGTAAACAGGAAACAAAAGGTTTGAGCATGGGTTGTGCAGACTTCATACTATAGTCAGGCTTCAAGTGGAGTGCAGGAAGGAACTCTGGGTTCCTATGGAGTCAGTCAGAGAGATGCTTGCTTGTCCCTGAGAAGGCTGATGCAATGGTGCTATAAGCTTCAGGTCACCATGCAACACGCAACAGCCCAAGGGACCCTTGGAAAAGATGATGCTGCTTTTACCTGGTCTCATGTGACAACATGTAAGTGGGAAATGAGAACTGAAATTGCTGCCTACACAGGAACTAGCTAACATAGATTTTGTTATCTGCTTCGAGTGTGCTCTGTGTGCATCCACGCCCAAGTCCCAGGCCCCAAGAGCCTGTGTGGAGCTGTGTGATGGGCTGATGGTACCTCTTACATGAGGCCTTTTGGGAGATACTGAGAAAGCACTGGACTAGGAGTTGAGGCTCCAACCCCAGATTAGTCATCATCTGTGTGTCAGAGCTGGTCTCGCCTCTTAAGTTTCACTTTCCAGCGTCTCACCTCAGTCCCCCACTTCACAATCCCTTCGTCTCTGCCCTGGGTCCACCCCTCACGGCCCTCCCCAGGGTCTTTTAAAGTCTCCTAAATTGTTTTCCTGTCTCCAGTCACTCATCTTTTTAATCCATCCTTCAAGAATTATCTTTTCAAGGTTACATTTGTTTTTTGAATACAGAACAAATGTGTGTCTATAATGAAAAAAATGATGTTAAATATACAAAAGCAAAAAAGCCAAAATCACTCATAATCTCACTTTTTTTTGTATATGAAATGAAAAGGGAAACTCCTCCTTCCTTTCTCTCCTGACACTTCAGCCCCCATCCCTGTAGCCACCATCAAGAGATTGTTTTATATTCTTCCAGACTTTATTCTGTGTTTATAGGAACACATATTTTTGTTGTTATTCTTTTCCAAAATGAAAATACAATCAGGCTATGAATATGGTTTTGCAGTGTGCTTTTTCTTTTACTTACAATGAATAGTTTTCCAAGTCAGTACATGTGAATCTGCTTCTTTCTTCTTAACTGCTACCTGAATTTCCTTTGATGAATATTCTGTAATTGATTCAAACATTTTCCCAAAGATTGAGAGTTTTTCTCCAATTTTTGACTAGTTAACAACACTGCAGTTAGCATCTTGTGACTTTTTTTTATATAATTAAGCTAACATTTCTGTCAGATAGAACTCTAGAAGTAGGATTCCTTGTGAAACTGCTGGGTCAAAGGTCATGCATTTTTTTATTTTGATAGATGATGTCAATGTACAGATATAGCTTTTAGTATGTAAAAGCTATACCTGTATTTACTCTCATCAATACAACATGAGAATGTCCATTTTTCCTCACCAAGTGTGGAAGTTATTAATCAATTGAAATGTTGCCAGTTGGGTGGGGAATACAGTATCTTGTTACTGTTTAATTCTCCCTTTATAAATGAATCCTTTTTTTTTTTTTTTTTTTTTTCAGAGTACTGCTCTGTCACCCAGGCTAGAGTGCAGTGGTGCAATCTCTGCTAACTGCAACCTCCACCTCCCAGGTTCAAGCAATTCTCCTGCCTCAGCCTCCCGAGTAGCCAAGATTACAGATATGTGCCACTACCCCCACTAATTTTTTTTTTTTTTTTTTTGTATTTTTAGTAGAGACAGAGTTTCACCATGTTGGCCAGGCTCGAATCAAACTTCTGACCTCAAGTGATCCACCCACCTCAGCCTCCCAAAGTGCTGGGATTACAGGTGTAAGCCACCGCACTCAGCCGATGAATCCTTTTTTAAGCTTATTGGAGATTTATATCTGCTCTTCCATAAATTTCTTGTTTATATTCTTTGTCATTTTTTAATGTGGCTAATCGTCTTTTTTATTCTTCTTAGTAGTTTTTATTTATTTTATTTAAATATTTAAAAATTATTTATTTAAATATTTTATTAGTAAAATATTTATTTTACTAATAAAATATTCTAAACATTAATCTTTGCCTTTAAATATGTTGCATATATTTTTTCCCAATCTCTCACTTACCTTTTAACTTTCTATTATCTTTTCAAATAAAAGATAATATAAAGTTATAATATATTGATATTTTCTTCTATGATTTCTAGGTTTTCTATCATGTTGAGAAAGTCCTTCGTCATCCCAAATTATTAAAATATGTTTCATTCCTTTTCTTCTAGCACTTTTGTAGTTTGGGGTTTTTTTTGTTTTTAATGTCCAGGTCTTAAATCAATTTGGAGTGTGTGTTTGTGAAAGATGCAGTATAGAGATCTAATTAGATAGCCAATTATCTTGACATAATTTAGAATAATCCTTTTGTCTATTACTTCTTAAATTCCACAATTGTCATATACTAAATACCATAATTTGTTAATGGATGTTTTTAATACAAACATAGTGTGTGTGTGCATATGTGTATGTGTGTGTATGAGTGTGTGTGTGCGTATTTGTTACATACATACATATGTCTTAATATCTGGCAGGCAAGTTTTCTATACCACAGATTTCATCCTAAAGCCAGCAATTATGTCTATGATCTATAGGACATAAAATGATCAATTAGATTATGTTCAAAAAACCGATTTACTTATTTAAAATGATGTTATTTATTTTTGAGCACATACAGAAAATACGTTTTAATTAGTTCTTTTAAAATATTGCAAAAAATGTATGGTAAATTAATGTGTAAAATAGTGTTGCAGAAAAGTTTTACTTTTTTTAACATTATTTCACATTCTAGTTGAAAAAGAAATGCTTTCTGTGAAAGCAGATGATTTTCTGTCATTTCTTTAAGCTGAGAGTAAGTTATTGCTACCATATTTTACAGTTCATGTTATGACATAGCTCCAATTAGGAAACAATTTACTCTGTCCAGTGAGACACAATAAATGGCTCGCAGTAGCAGTCCATTTTGCAATTGCCAACACTCTAGTCCAACAGGAATATAATTTTTTCACAGATGGGCAGTTCCCGAGAGATCTAGTGTCTGGAATCTTCTTCCCTCACAAAATCTGCATTTAAAAAATTCTTTGTTCCAACCCAGAAGAAACAGTTTTACACCAAACCTTATTCTGAATAAAACCAAAAGTATAGAAAAGAAACTTTAAAAAAAAAGATTCCTGAATAACCCAGACAGAGTTAGCATGAAGGACATCACCAGCGAGGAGCATAGGTGCTAATAAACCGCCACCCCACCTTCAGCCAGGTATTCGCTCCACTGTCGCTGCAGCCACCGACATTCTGGAAGGAAAGGAACCAGGGGGACAGGGTGTCAAAGCGACACAAAAACATGACCCCACTCCAGGACCCTGCTCTTCCCAACCATCCAGCCCACCACCATTTTTATGCAGTGTAAACATCTTCACAAAGGGAATGGATGGAAATGCATATGCCACTGAATTACTAATGTTCTTCACTTTGTGAAGCTAAGTGATGAAATGTTCCCCAAATTAGCTTGACATGAAGATGTGCATTTTATCATCCACTAGGCTGTCTTTGTAGCTGCTGAAGAATGTTCAGACACAGGTTGTATGTAGCTGAATACAGTTTGAGAAAAGGCCTGCCACACTGTTCTTAATGAAAGTAATGTCAATTGAAATCAGTGGGCATCCCCCATCTCCATAAGAAGGCACAGATTAAGTGCCCCCAAGGGAGTCTCTGCATCTGTCTATACACCTCAGCATCTGCTCCTTCAAACTGATGGAGACAATTAAGCCAGGCATAATTTGCATCATGGCCAAGAGCTAAGATCATGCCAATATTAATCAAATGACTTTGTTGTCCTTTAAAGATTATATTGCCTACCATGCTCCATGTCTATGTGTTATGTCTTAATCCCTCCATATTAGAGGGCAAGGACCATGCTTTACTCATTTTTATATGCTTTACAGCATAGAGTATACAGTTCCTTGCACTTAGTAGGTACTCAGTAAATACAGTAGGCGAATTATATGAAGCATCAAACATTTTCTAGAATAGCATCGTTAAATAGATACCTAGTCACATATTACTATATAAAAACTCAGCACTCATTTGAAAATGCAATTTTAATTTTAAAGATAAAGGTTTAAAGATATAGTCATTAGAAATTTTAAAGCTACTGTACAGAAAAAAATGTGTAGCTATAAATTGTAAAACAGATGTCTCACATTCTTTTGGATAAACAATAATTGTTATGTTACATGCCAAAAAAAGGCAATGCACACCTAACTTCCTAAACATTTACCTTGCTTGTTCCTCTACATATTAAGAATTAAATAAGTAGTTGCTAAACTAAATGTGTTCTTCTGCATATTTCCTTATACAACCTTCAGGATTGAGCAGTAAGCAACACTTCAAACACCGCAAAGAGACGTGACAAACTCTGGGTCAATTACTCTAATAAGGATACTCAGGCAGCCCTCCTAAGAACCAGAGCCGTGTCAATTTTGTGGTTCTGAGCTGTCCTTTTGCTCTTAAGAGGGTTCTAGGGAGAATTCACATGAAATTGTTGACAAGATGTGGGAAGAGTATAAGGTCTAACCAAAAGGGCTGGGGTTAGAAGCATAACATTCATCCTGAAGGTAAAACTAGAGTACAGAAAAGGAAATCATGCACAGAATGCTGTCATAAGACTTGGGCAAACATGATATGGGAGAATTGGGAAGATGCTTAGGGATACTCAATGTGAACTTATTCCAGACCATCACTAGCTACATCTGAGCCCACTGACAGACTGCTGCCTTGGGTGGCATGAGTTTGGAGCTGGGCAGGAGAGAAGCCTGCTGCAGGGAAAAGCTTCTGTATCTGCAGCTGAGTGGGGCCAAGTGAGGTGGAAACCGACCAATGACATTCATTAATGGGCCTCTCCCACTATCTCACTCATATCCAGTGACCATCTATCAGAATAATTGAGAATTTTATGAACACAGCTCAAGTATGCTACTTTATAAAGATAATTATTTTGTCTTTTGCAGATGGTAGGATTTACGAAGGACAAGCAAGGAGAGTAGGTGGAATAGGAAAAGCACTTTAAAACATTTGTAAAAGAGACTTGGGGGTTTAATTGCTACCATGATACAATGTACATCAAATTTATAAACCAGTGTATGAAATTACCATCAGTATAACATTGTCCTTGGGGACTATGCTACAAAATTGCCTTCCCAAGAGCTAATTTATTTAAACACATACAAACCACTTTTTGTACTTCATCCAATAAATTTTCAGAGATAAAACAAAGAAGACTCCTTTCCATGCCGAATTTCTCTACATTAGGGATCCTAACTGAGTACTATAGATTGGGATCTAAGGAAGACCTTGGAATTGAGAATCAAAAATTAGAATCATGGTATATAATGCCCTAGGCCGAGACCGATAACCTGAATTAAGGCATCCATCAGAGTGAACAGAGTAGTAAACAGCGTGGAAAATAGCCGGAGTGGCAAAGCCAGATTCAAAGTTCTAGATCAAAATCCCAGGACAACATAAGAAAGCCAGCGTGATGTGAAGAGGGTCTTTTGGCTCTCATTCATTACAGAGGATTCTAAGTACCTCTTAAAATGGGGTTCATGGGTGAGTGAGAAGTGAGAGGCAGGTATAACACAACAGATTACTATCTCCTTATCACACACAGCCTAGCTTTTCAGCCCAAGAAAGCTTACATCGTGAGATGGTTCGGCTCTGTGTCCCCTACAAATCTCATGTTGAACTGTGATTGCCAGTGTTGGAGGTAGGGACTAGTGGGAGGTGTTTGGGTCACGTGGACAGATCGATCATGAATGTCTTGGTGCCCTCCTGACAGTAATGGGTGAGCTCCCACTCTAAGTTCATGAAAGGTCTGGTTGTTAAAAAGTATCTGGGACCTTCCTTCTCTCTCTCTTGCTCTGCTTCCTGTTCACCTTTCACAATGAGGAAAAGCTTCCTGAGGTCCTGACTAGAAGCAGATGCTGGCATCATGCTTCTTGTACAGCCTGCAGAACCATGAGCCAAATAAAACTCTTTTCTTTGTAAATTATCAAGTCTCAGGTATTCCATTATAGCAACACGAAACAGACTAACACACACAGTTGAAACTGAAACATAAAAAAAAAAAGTTTTATGAAGCATTTTATGAATGCATATTAGGAATGCTTTCCATCAGATCTCATCTCTACTTGCCATTTGATATAGTTTGGATATTTGCCCCTTCCAAATCTTATGTTAAAATTTCATCCCCAGTATTGGAGGTGGGGCCTAGTAGGAGATGTTTCGGTCATGGGGGTGGATCCTTCATGAATGGCTTGGTGTCACTCTCCCAGGATTGAGCACATTCTTACCCTATTAGTTCATGGGAATACTGGTGGGTTAAAAGCCTGAAACCCCCTCCCCCAACTTTACTCCTCTCCAACCATGTGACGCTGACTCCCCTTTGCCTTTTGCCGTAAGTGGAAGCTTCCTGAGGCCCTCACCAGCGAAGCAAATGCTGGTGCCATGTACAGTGGGCCGAACTATGAGCCAAGTATTAATAAACCTCTTTTCTTTATCAATTACTCAGCCTCAGGTATTCCTTTGTAGCAATGCAAAGTGGACTAAGACACCGTTCCGGTGTTATCTACCACCACTCTGCAACTTGAACCCACTAAACAGGTTCATGCATGTCTCCCAAATATGCCTTGTGCCTTCCTATCTATATACCTTTTGTTAGCTATTCCCCCTATCAAATAATGCCCTCTATCATACCATTTACTCAAGCATTCCCCATCCAATAAGGCTTATTCAAATTCCACATCTCCCATGAAGTCTTTTTTATTCATTCCAACTTGAAATGATTTCTCACTCCTCTGAACTCTCAGGTCACTCATTTGACCTTCATATATATTATCTTGCATTATTAATTTTATTTTCCTGTTCCTGTAATTAACTGTATTCCTAACTCTTTGAGGATGCAGTGATTGTATATTATCACCTCTGGATATCTGTTGTATATTAAAATACTCAGTAAAGATTTAGTGGACTGAACTTAAGGTCAGAGGCTCTGTCTTGGAGTATCTATCTCTGTATCTCCCCAGCTCCAGCACTTGCTAAATAAAGCTAAGCAACTAAAAATGGTACCCAGTACTGGCTCAGATTGGTTGAAATACAAACGCTTGTTTTCCTTTTTTTTTTTTTTTGCCAGTATATATCTTCTTTTCTGAAGCAACACTATATTGCTAGAATTTGAAATTATTCTACCAAATAGAATTAGAACAAAACTACAAATTACAGAGGAAAAAGTACAAACCACATTGTAGTGATATTATTTCTCTGTTTCTCAAATCATGCACAATAATTATAGGCAAATTTGAAAGTAGAGAAACACGCAAAATACATATTTTCAAAAAAAATCATTTACAGCAGCTACCCAAATAATTTTGTTTAATTATAATATTCATGAAAAAAGGAATCAGATGTGGGGACCACTGTTTGTGTGGAATTTGCATGCTCTCCCCCATGCCTGTGTGGGTTTCCTCCAGGTCCTCTGATTTCCCCCCACATCCCAAAGATGTGCACATTAGTTGTGTCTTAATTGTCCTCATATGAGTGAGTGTGTGTGTGTGTGTGTGTTTATGTGTCAGTGCGCCCTGTAATGGGATGGTATCCTGTCCAGCATAGGTTCGTGCCCTGCACCCTGAGCTGCCAACATAGGCTCCAGTCACCAGCAATTCTGAACTGGAATAAGCAGGTTGGGAAATGAATGAATGGATACAAATTGTTGTAAGATAAAAATCAGTCAAGTTTATGATAACCATACAAATGCAGGACAATGAATGAGGCAGTAGGAAAGCATTCATCAAACCACCATATTTGTGATTGTTTTTGAACCTCATGGTAGGAAGAGGTGCTCCTTACATTTTTTGCTCCTTACAAATTTCACTTACAATTACAATTAAGCATTTATTCCTTAATTTAAGCCACCACCACAACAATCGTCATCACTCACTCATTCACCAAAAATTGGGTAAATCATTATCGTGTTTTTATTAATTTTTCTTCAATATATATAGCTGACATTTATTTCAGTACTTAGTAGAAGTGTTTTGGGTGTTTATTTAGAAGTTTGGTGATGTTTCATGACCAGTGATATGCCATAGGAACTTAATTTTTGTTTATATCAATTAGTCTATGGTAAAAGTGGTTTTGTTATATCTTGTTGTATTTAAGTCATGGTTTCCAAAAACCTACCCACATTGTTAAGTGAGGACTTGCTGTATGATTCTACTATCTGGAGATAGCCACTATTAATTTTCTGGTACATAATCCTTCTCATTAGGCTTTCTTTATACTGCCGACCTACCTAGGTCTTTTCTAAATGAAATTACCCTACCCATACATAGCTTCTACGATGTGAAACTTACACCTTCTCCCATTACTCCAGCTGTAGGTAGGCATCTCCCTAGAAAACTAATCAACTGATTGTCCAGCAACTAACTCAGATCAATAAGATTCCAAGTAACAATTTCTGTCTTCAGAATTTAAACTAAAAAACAGCAATAAGTTCTGAAACCAAAAGGTTATGAATTAAAGAAACCATACTGTTCTACAGGCAAGTTAAATTTACAGGGAGCAGGCATTATGCACACGCCAGTTGAAAATGGAACAGAAAGAAGCTGGGAGTCACAGTCACTGTGTGACTGAGTCACATTAAACGGGAGTATTAGAGGGAAGCCTCCAAATTCTGATCCCCTGGAGCCTCCTTAAATCTAGAACTTCCTCTAGCTCCAGACTTCATGACATCAGCTGTATAATGGCTTCAACTCCTGGATTCCCAGGAGATTTCTCTTACAATTTCTTACGTAGCCCATCAATGAGATCTCTTTACTCAAGCAAGCTTGAATATTTTAAGAACAAAACTAAGGACTGTCCCAGACTTTTTCCACATACCTATGGAAAAAAATATATATATATTTTTAAATACTTCATATATATATAAAAATATATATATAAAGTGTGTATATATATATATATATACTTCAAAACATAGTACATATGCTGCTTAGAAGCCTGCTTTTTGACACAGTGATATGCTATAGACATTAAATATTAATGTGCATCTCCAATTCAAATGGCTTCATGACATTTGTTATAGCACGATCTGTTTATCCTACACTCCTGACATTTAAATCGTTTCCAGTTCTACCTTACTATAAACTTCTTCATTTGACACTCTTGGCATATATTGTATTTTCCAGTTGTTTCCTCAGGATAAGAATACATTCTTCATACAATATTATTAACATATTTATCAAAATTCTATCCTTTAACTTCTAAGCTGCCAAATATTAATTAAAATAAGTAGGGTTTGGAAACAAAAATGTGATTGCAATTACATTCTATAAGCACTGTTCTAAGACATGCAGAATAAGGATTCGTAAGGTCAAAATTCAGGGATGGGCATCAGGGATTTCATGGATCCCCTAATATTATATGCAAACATTTATGTTCATGTACATATTTGCATCTTTCCTTAAGCAGGTCTATAGCTTTAAACAAATTCTCAAAGAGTCCATATCAATATGAGGTCAAAATATCTCTGATATGGAGACTCAATAAACTTCATATATATATATATATATATAATATATATAAAACAATGATTATATGAACTCAAATTATAATAACAAAATGCATTGAATCTACTTAGCATTATGTCTGACACATATTTAAATAAATTTTAATTAATAAATTTTAATTAATATAATTAATAATAATCATATATACCAGATTTTCTATTGCATTATACAGTCTTTTAGATGACAGATGATATCTATCGTTAAAAATACATCCACAGAAATGATGGATATAAATGGATGTGAAAGATAGCCACTGAAATGATGATATCCATATGCCCACAAATTAAACATAACCTTGCTAATCTATGTCCAGACTCCTACCATGCAGCTGTAGCATTTTTATTAATTGTGGACAGAGAGCAATTTATTTTCTGCTTGATAAGGTAGGTGATAGTAGTACAACGAACCAAATTATGTGAATAATTCTCATTTTCCCACCTATTTTAGTATTATCAAATAAAGTTGTCAATTATTTTATCTTGAACAACTCACTGCAGCTATACTTAACTTAGTCTTTACTGATTTTCTTATGGCCTTTTACTCTTTCTTGAGAGAGAACATATTCTGTCAGGATGAAATAACCACCTACAAAAAGCTTGATTTTTTTTTCATGCAGTCTGAGTTTAAATTACCTGAAAAAAATTCATCGGTGCACTTACATAGATCCAGGCACTATTTTTAATGATGATACTGATAGTGACTTTTCCTGAAATTGAGTTACAGCTTCTTATGTGATGAACACATTATTTAATTACTTTCATTTGAAATTTTCTTGTATACTTTTAGTGATGTGTGGCCCACAGTGTCATTCTAAATTATTGTTATAGTGTAAATGTAGAACCAACTCACACAGAATTCCTTTCTTGGAGCCGTTAGAACAACCTCATTTACCTAAGTCAAGGGTTCCCTACTAAGAAATGCTGTGAGTGTTTGATAATTAATGTCTATATACTGATCACGGTAGGGACACATAATAATCACATTTGCTTCCCAAAATATAAAGAACTCAAGACTAACCTCAGCTTCCCCGTCTGTAAAATGGAATTAGTACCCACTTTATAGCTTTGTTTAAGGATTAAACAAGATACATATGTGAAATCATTTGGTTAGCCTCATATGTGGCACATTATAGGTATTCATAAGTGTTTGTTGTATTTGAATCTGAATTAGCCACCATTAGGAAACTTGGCACTGTTTTTGGTTGGAAGCTTGAAGCTCATGAAATATCCTAAGGATTTGCGACAGACTATACAGAGGTAGTTCTATATAATCCTCAAAAAATCTGGAAAGATTATATCAAATTCTCAGAAAAAGTCAAATGTTTTCTACTCACACTCACTCATACTACTGAAGACAATCAATGGAAAGAGAATGCCCAAAATTATCTATCTTCTGTTATTTCTAACATAATCTAAGTTGGACATAGTTAGATCATATTTATTTATGTTAACCAGATTGTGTTGAGGAATAAATAGGTTATAAAATATTATATTAGCCTTAAATAAGAGAAAGGAGTTTTAAATGAGGTAGTAGAGCAAAAACAACAGCGCTACAGAAGGGACTTGGTTTTGAAGAATGAGGCCAATGGAGCTCCATTAACCAAACAGGAGGAGTAATTGAAAGGCAATAAATAGTCTTAACTCATCAATTCCTACTTATTTTATTAAATTATAGTATTATCTATTCTCTTTAGATTATTTATGTCTATTATATGTATATGGCAGAAATACTATATAATGGTGTATTACTGTGACTCTCTCCCCAACTCCAAGTTCAGTGATGTTTTATTGGTGGCTTGAAATCAGCTATGATGAAGTATTTACACTATAGAAATCAGCCAGTGCTGCAAATCAGAGTTTTTTTTCTTTTCCGTTTTACAGAGAACCAGGTGTTAAACATTTGTCAGCACACCACTGAGTATTGGTCTTCTATTTGCTTTCAGAAAGACATAAATTCTGACCAACTGGCTTTGGAAAGGAGATAGGTCTTTTTAACCTTGTTCGGAGACAATTCCCCATGAGTCTCTCCTGTTTCCACTCCTCTCACAAAACAAGGCACTTAACGGCATTTATATTGAACTATGTTTTCATTGATTTTTGTAAAGTTATACAAAACTTGAAAGTTATAATGTCTCTATCCAGAGCAAAAGCAGGCACGCATGTTATCTGTTATAAAAGATGCCAGTTCCCGGTCACGTGCGGTGGCTCACACCTATAATCCCAGTACTCTGGGAGGCCGAGGCAGGCAGATCACTTGAGGTCAGGAGTTCAAGTTCAGCCTGGTCAATGTGGCGAAACCCATCTCTACTAAAAGAAATAAAAGTGCAAAAATTAGCCAGGCATGGTGGCAGGTACCTGTAATCCCAGCTACTTGGGAGGCTGAGGCAAGAGAATCACTTGAACCCAGGAGGCAGAGGTTGTAGTGAGCCGAGACCGCACCACTGCACTCCAGCCTGGGTGACAGTATAAGACTCTGTCTCAAAAAAAAAAAAAAGATTCAAGTTCCCTAAGCTCAGCATTCCTCTCCTATAACTCAACCCACTGCCTGTGAAGGAACCTACCTGGGCCCATCTGTCACCTCTGTGGAACTTGGGGGCAAAGGGAACAAACCCAAGTCTGCTGATGGCTCACACAGCTTGCTGTGCTGTGGGTATTAGTGTCACCCTATGCCCCAGAATTCCAATGTCTTCTGCCAGCCTCCATCAAACTGTAGCAGGCTCACTTGTTAGCTTGCAATTAAGGTGAAATCTTAGACACATCATAATTCTTAATAATCCTTTCCTGAGAAGAACAGTAGTCTCATAGTTTGGTATAACCTACAATAAGGCAAGGAGGGGCTAAAAGGGTGTTGTTGCTGTTGTCGTTTATATTTCAACATGTTGATTTTCCTAAATGTAGT
Organism: Pan troglodytes; assembly: GCF_028858775.2. NCBI lineage: Eukaryota > Metazoa > Chordata > Mammalia > Primates > Hominidae > Pan > Pan troglodytes. Next base: position 83,082,007 of record NC_072412.2, on the reverse strand, counting down.
TTCTAGGAAAATCAACATGTTGAAATGTAAACAACAAACAAACAAGTTGCTAAATCCTAAATACTTTCCTAGGTCCTTTTCTACCTGCCAGAATCTTCATATGCTCTCTATTCTAGACTGGGCCTCTTCTGCCTCTCTTCCATGGTATAAGCAAAAAAGTGTATTGTCAAGAGTAGGAGAGATAAGAAGATGGGGGGGAAAATGTAATAGCTTAGAAGGAAAGATAATATCTTTCATTTTCAACAGTGAAAATTAAGTTTAAGCTGCCAGTGAAAAGTTTAAAAATCCAAAGACTGTTAGAAAGATAATGAAAATAAAAAATAAACCTGTTTTGAGGAAATGGCTGTTAATATCAGAGTAATCAATGAAGTCCCCTGGGGAAAATAGTGCCCAAAGTTTCTAAGAAGACATTACTTTAATACTTGTATTATTATTATTCTCATATGATACTATATCCATTTGAGAAATATTCATGTTTTCTAACAACATAAAATTTTTTCTTTTAGGGGGGTCACGATACCTGGAGGTTGTGTCCTCCTTAGCCAACCCTGAGGCTCTATGCAGCCATCTTCCCCTTTAGTTACTCTGACGGGCTGTAGGCACTAAAGGCCACTGTGAGAGTCACCAGAATGAAGATTTGTGAAGCCAACTTCTGTATTTATCACGAAAGCAATGCTTGATCCAGGTGGCACATGTTTGGAGAATCACCATCGATGTTTATGATAATTAAATTGCACCCATTCACAAATAAGTGGGTAGCAGCATTTACAGCCTATCACCCCCGATAGTATACTCTGACATAAAATCTCTTTAGTTTAACATTTTCATGTCAGTGACTGTGTTTTATTTCTCTAAAACAAATGAGGAAAGCATAGCAATAGAAAGATAATCCGTTATACACCAACATGAACTTAAAGGTAGACAATTTTTTTTTTTAATCTGGTCCTCTGCATTCTTTACCATTTACAGACCTGTAAGAGCTTTGGAATTAATTTGCAGTTAAAAGTCAAAGCAAAGTTTTCATCATCTGAAAACAGTTAAACAGCAAGGAAATAATTTTTGTGCAAAACAAGAGGCTTTTTAAAAATAAAGACATGTTGATGAGCAGTTGATTTTACCATCTTTTTTCTTTCTCATACCTCATTAAATTGGATTTAAAATATAATATTTCAAATTAACCTAATCAGAGTATGTTGCCCATATTTAACCATATAATACCCACCTAGAGAACAGAATTAAGGCACATTCATAGTAACAACTCGTATTTCTTCTGACTTTGTCCCCTCAGTCACAATTTTGGGATTCCCAGATTCTCTTGAAATCTCTCTGCTTCTACCTGGGAGTCCTCAGGAGCAAATCTATTCTGCTTCCACTACCTGCAAAGAAGCAGCCACAGAGACCCTACATCTGCAGTAGCCATGCCTCATGATGCTGAGTTGTCATGATGCTAAATGTGAGAAATCTCTGGAAGCTACATTGTGCCAAAGCCATGGTGTACTTCCTCCTGAAAGGGGAGGATGCATCTCTTCCTTTTTGGCTTTGTGCCTAGAGACCAAAGTAGAGATGCTTAATGTCCTCATGTCTTAAGTATACCTATTCTCAATGTCTATTCTCTGTAAGTCCTGTGTGGCACTGGACCAAGGACATCACTGAGAAGCTCAAAGGTGCTAAACCACCAGAAACACAATTTAAAAATCTTTAAAAATCGATAAATTGGTGCTGTGATCTAAATGTGTGTGTCCTCCCAAAATTCATATATTGGGATTTTAACCTCCAAGATAATGATATTAGGAAATAGGGCCTTTGAGGGGTGATTAGATCATAATGGCAGAGCCCTCATGACTGGGATCAGTGCCCTTATGAAAGAGGACCTAGACATCTAGCTTGCTCCTTCCACCATGTAAGAACACAGCAAGACAGCACCATCTATGAACCTGAAGATAGGCTCTCACCAGACATCCAATCTTCTGGTGCCTTGTTCTTGGACTTTCCAGCCTCCAGAACTGTGACAAATACAGCCATGTTGTTTATAAGCTACCCAACCTATGATATTTTGTTATAGCAGCCCCAATAGACTAAGATAATTGGCTTTGTCAAATTTTAAAACTTGTGTTATTAAAAATCCACTGCCAAGAGGGAAAAAAAGGAATGCCACATACTTAGAGAAAATATAAAGAATATATTTTTTAAACCCTCAAAGCTTGACAGGAAATAAAACCCAAGCCATATAATTACTTTAAAATAGTCAGAATATTTGAACAGACATTTCAGCAAAGAAGGTGGATGAATGGCAGATAAGCATATGAAAAGATGTTCAACATCTTTAGTCATTAGGGAAATGCAAATTAAAACCACAGTAAGTTACCACTACACAACTCCTAGAATGGCTAAAACTAAAAAGACTGACCACATCAAACGTTGGCAAAGATAATGGAGCAATTGCAACTCTCCTCCACTACCAGTAAGAATGTAAAATGGTGCAATCCCTTTGGAAAACAAGTTGGCAGCTTTTGAAAAATTAAACATAAACCATAGGACCTCACCATTCTATATCGAAATATTTACCCTAGAGAAATGAAAGTACATTCCCACACTAAGATTTATCTAAGAATGTTAATAGCAGCTTTATTATAATAGCCCAAGCTGAAAACAACCCAAAAAAGACAACAAAATGTAGTGTGTCCATATCATGGAGTACAATTCCATATCATGGAGTATGACTCATTGAGACACACAACATAGGTGAATCCAAAATAACTATGTTGCTTGAAAGAAGCCAGACAAAAATAGTTCATACTAGCTAAATCCCTGTATCTTAAATCTGAAGACATACCAACTAATACACAGTCACAGAAAACAGATCAGTGATTTCTCGGGGATATGGGAAAGAGGGAAGAGAGGAGGAATTACAAAGTGGCATAAGGAAATTTTGGAGTGTCACAGGTATGTTCGCTATTATGATTGTGGTAATGGTTTCATAGGTATATAAATAAGCTAAAACATCACATTGCACACTTAATATATGAAGTTTCTTGTATGTCAATTATACCTCAGTAATGCTATTAAAAGCAAATGAAACACACACAAAAAAAGTTTTTCCAAACTACAAACAGCAAATATCACTTGAAGTTTTAACTTTATTTAACTAATATTAAAAATTATTAACATTCATATCAACTTCCTAACTTCTAAACAATCTGCAAACCCTAAAGTAAATAGAGATTTGGAATGACACTCTTTGTATAATCTAAGAAGTGACATTTCCAAGACTATTGAGCCCTTACAGGAACATACAAATATCCAGCCCTAAAAACCAGAAGCAAGCTATCTCTGAAAACATCTTGTTATGTGCTGTTTTAAATCAAGTCACTAACAGTCTTATTTTGCACTTTAGTGAAAAGTAAAATGTTAAATTACCACAGTTTTTTGTTTTGCTTTGTTTTGTTTTGTTCAAGACAGAGTCTCGCTCTGTTGCCCAGGCTGGAGTGCAGTTCCCCAATCCTGCTCACTGCAACCTCTATCTCTTGGATTCAAGCAATCCTCAGCCTCCTGAGTAGCTGGAACTACAGGCATGTGCCACCACGCTCCACTAATTTTTGTGTTTTTAGTAGAGACAGGGTTTCGCCATGTTGGCCAAGCTGGTCTTGAACTCCTGGCCTCAAGTGATCTGCCCACCTCCGCCTCCCAAAGTGCTTGGATTACAGGCATGAGCCACCATGCCAGGCCATTACCACAGTTTTTGAAGCAGTTAAATGATAAATTGCTATTCTTTAGCAAGAGAGTCTTGAACCAATTTGAGAAGGACTTGATACAGGGATCCTGGATGAGGAGTCCACTCTTCTGAAGTTTTAGCTTAAAAGTGATGCAGGACAGGTAAGCCTCAAAATTGAGGCTCAGCCCAGGAAGGTCCTTAGCTCGGGAGGGTCCTTGGCTTTGCCCTTGGAAAGAATTCAAGGGCAAGCCCTTGGTGTTAAACAGCAACTTTTATTGAAGCAACAGTGTACAGCAGCAGCAGAGGTACTGCTCCTTGTGGATCAAGGCTACCCTATGGGCAGTGTGCCCAGAGTAGCAGCTCAGACACAGTCTGCACTCACATTCATACCCACTTGTACTTGTATACCAATTAATGGGCAGTTTATGGCCCTGGTGGGCAAGTCTTATGGGGTGGTGCTTCTGCCCTGGACTCTTTTTAGCTAGTCCTCAATTTGTTCCACTGTCCAAGCCCCACCTCCAGAGTTGAGTTTTGCCTCCTACTTCAACGCTATTGTATCATGAATATAATTTAGTAGACATATTGCTAAAGAAAAAGATGTAACTCTATAATTGTAGAAATATATGCTTTGAAATCTGTAGGGAATATGGCTTTATGCCCAGAGCGAAAAAGGTTTACTGGATGGGACTACGGTTTTGATTTATGAACATCCTGTGAATCAGACATTCTGACATAAAAGAGATTATGCACAGTGCTTGGATGGTACAGGGAAAGAGGGAAAACCTGACACTGTGTAGCAAATTATCTGTTCACTAAGGTGCCTTTCACTTGAATTTATTTTTGCCAAATATGAAGATTGCTGTTTCATATAATAGACTTTCTTTGGACATCTGCCGAATGTTTCCGAGTTGATTCATTTACCTTGGTGATACACTTCAAATCCTATTTCCAGGCTTTCTTCACAAATTCCAGGACCAAGATCAACTGCTTGCTGTGTTCATTTCTCAAATAAGAAAGTACCTTGCATCATTTGAATAGATGTGTCCTAGACTATGGTCAGCAAGTTTACATAAACAAATACATCTTCTGATGGGTGTAGTGCCCGTATAATGAGTGTACTTAGGTAGGCAGTTCCCGATAATTAGTTTGTGACCTTTCACAATAACCCTCGCTCCTATTAAAAAATCATTATAGGTTTTGCATTTAACCCTGCCTTGGAAACTTGATTTAAATTCTAAATGCTTTGGTCATGTCAATGCAGCACAAAGCAAAATAAGATCTTAAGAAGTTAACTTGGATACAGTAAATCTGAGTAATTCAAATGTATGTTCTAACCTATGAAAGCTAAATAATTATTCAGTCCTAAATTTGTCTCTCTTACTAAGTAAAAAATTTGATTCAGCTAACACAAACTAGAAATAATTATGCATTGTACCCCTGGTTGCAGTGTCCAAGCTTAATTAAAAGGGCTTTGGTGAACTTCTGAAGGTGTTTCAGCTCTCTCTATAGCTTAAAATTTTCCACCAGATAATATAAGAAGAGAGTCAATAGAAAAATTGACTGTGTTTAGTAATAAAAGATAACCCGTTATTTTGTAGACCAGAATTTTCTGGACAAGTAACTCGATTACTATGATAATAGAAAGCTCCTAAGAGTTTGTCTAACTTCTCTCCTTCTTAGTCAACATCAATCACAGAAAGCATTGTGTTACTGTACAAACTTATTTCTACCAGCGAGAGCCAAAGTTAAATTAATACAGATTGATTTAGATTACTGGAGTACATTTTTAGTGTAAACAGCTATCAACTTGGCTACGGTTTTCTTAATCGTATACTATTTCCAACTTGCTAATGCACTCAATGCACCTTATTATACAAATGTCTGTAGTATCATCATAATATTGTAATGAAGCAAATTTCATAATATTGAAGTGAATGAATGTGAATCACTGAAATATGAGCCTCCTTTGGGAATTTCTAGAGTGCACATTCTAACACCAGCAAGAGAAATGAAAACAAAGCCTAGCTTTAATGATTCTGTTCTTTTTCTAGACATTCCTTCACTAAGAATATATCTAACAATGCTAGTTTTTATCTATAGTCAGAATAAAGATGAAATTTTCTAACAAGTAATCAACCTGTGCAGGATTGTGTAGAGAATTACAAACAGTACATTTATGCCTCCTCCAGGCATAAATGTTTTCTGCCTTCTCAATTACATCCTTCAATTGCATTAACATTTCTTCTCTTGGGAATTTCCCACTAACTGATCAATATGTCCATTAGGATATTTTCCCTGATATCATATTGAGCTTCTGATCTCATTTGCTATTTTCCCCCCTATTAGTGCTAATTATGTCCCCTTGGATTGAGAAGAGTAATGCTGTTCCATCTTGGCATTCCCTCTCAAATGCTGTAAACAATGATGCACAGCTTTATTTATTATGCATTGAATACATGTAAATTATCCTCAATAATTCTGGGTAGATTGTAATTATGTCAACTTGCCCTTTTTCAAACGTTCTTAAACTATCTGATCTTTTCAAAGATAAAATATTTAAAATATATTATAATACATTAGAAAAAATGCTGAATTCCACACCAATGACTTCTAACTGTAGTTAAAATTTAACAAAAAAAGAAGAGAGGCAGGAAGGAAGGCAGGAAGGCAGGAAGGAAGGAAGGAGAGAAGGAAGGAAGGGGAGAAGAGAGAGGAAAAAAGAAAGGGAGAAGGAAAGAAGAAAGAGAAAGAGAGGAAGGAAGGAACAGGGAGGTAGGTAGGGAAGGCAGGGAGGAACGGAGGGAAAGAAAGAGAGGAAGGAAAGAAGGGAGGAAGGAAGGAAAGAAGGGAGGGAGGAAGGAAGGAAGAAGGAAGAAAGGAGAGAGGAAGGTGGTTTACAAAAAAATTAGATGCTTAATTCCACACAAAAATACATTTATAACCGTTTTCACTATGAAATTGATAAACCGAATTTTTAATTTAGAGTAAAATAGTATAACTTTAAAATTAGTCCTGTTCTTACACTTAATGAGCCTAAAAGTTTGGTGACTCTATTTTCTTTTGTATTTTTTCCTCCCCTCTGCTAATATTCCCTTAAAATGTGTTTTGTTCAAACCATCTTAGGCACTCAAAAAATGCTGGTGAATTGACAAGTACAGTATTGATGAATGATGGGGGAAATAAATACTTACAAGTAGGATTAGAATGCCTTTGTTCCATAAGATTTAATGTGTAACATGGGTTGCCATATAATTTATCTATGGGAATCTATGTTTGAATTATCTATTTTCATAATCAATAACTTACAAGTAAGTCAATGGTATGAAAAAAATGTGAAGGGAACTGTTCTAGACTAAAAGAGACAAAAGAGATCTAACAACTAAGCATCATGTGAGAATTTTATTTGAATTTTGTTTTAAACAAACTACCTATAAAAAGATATTTTTTAGCCAACTGGGGCAATTTGATTATAGACTGAGTATTACATGATACCAAAAAATATTGTCAATTCATAAGGTATGATGATGGTCCTGTGGTTATGTAATAAAAGTTCTGTAACACTTATGGAGGCATACTGAGTTAGGAGTAAAATGATATGCTGTCTGGGATTTGCTTGAAAGCATTTTAGGAGCAGTAAAGCATTGAAAGAAAGGTAGGTTATATGTGAAGTAAGTGAGTTAAAACTGATGAGTTTTGCATGCACTAGATGATGCATATATGGATATTCATTACACTATTTCCTTCTTTGTGTATGTTTAAAACTTGTACAATAAAATATTTTTTAAATAACACAAAAGTAATATGTTCTCAATATACAAAAGTACAAATAATACTAGGCGAGCATAAGTTAAAATACAAAATTCTCCCTCCTACCACCTACAAACCCTACTCTTAGGAGGAAATCACTATTAACAATTCCATGTGTATATCAATAAGGACATTTCTATCTCTATATATACCAATTACACAGTTTTTTTACTAATATGTTTTTTAACCTTTTTTAAAAAATTTTTTGAGACAGGGTCAAACCCAGACTGTGGTTTAGTGACATGAACATGGCCCACTGCAGCCCTGACCTCCTGGGTTCAGGTAATCCTCCCAGCTCAGCATCCCAAGTAGCTGGGATGCAGCCCTGTGCTATCGCACCCGGCTAATTCTTGTATTTTTTTGTAGAGACGACATCTCATCATGTTGCCCAGGCTGGCCTCCAACACCTGGGCTCAAGCGATCTGTCCACCTCAGCCTCCCAAAGTGCTAAGATTACAGGTGTGAGCCACCATCCCTTGCCTTAATCTTTTTAAAATTAAATCTATATCTTGAAGATTTTTCCATGTTAGTGAATTTAGATCTACCTTATTCTTAGTAACTGGTACAGAGTATTCCACTGTTTGGATATTTTACGTGGATGCTTTCATTTTTACATTTCCGTATGAATGCACATTGAGTCTGTTCCCAGCTTTCAACTATTGCAGGCAGTATTACAGGGAACCTTTCCGTACATGCCTTTTTGTACATGTGTCCGACCATGTCTGTAGGATGAAGCCGAAGAAATAGAATTGAGAGGCTAAGTTAGTAGACAAGGGTGTGGACACTCCATTCAGGCTCCCTGGGTCCCAATTTCAGTGCAGTTACTGACAATCTGAGTGATCTTGGGCACATTGTTTAACTGTCTCAACATCAGTTTTTTCTTCTGAAAATGAGATTAATAGCAATCTCATTTACTTTGTGATGTTATGAGAATAAATGATACATATGAAGAGTTCAGAACAGCTCATGACACACGGTGAGTGCTCAGTAAATGTCAGTGATCATTATTGTTAATATAGCTTGGGTAAATTTATATTCCCACCAATAAGAAAATCGATCCTTTTACCCTAATCTGATGGAGGAAAATCATCTCCTTGCTTCAAGTTCAGTTTTCTTACCATTTATTAAGGTTGAACATTTGTCTCTGGATTTCCTGGCCGCCTACATATTATTACTGTGGAATATTAATTAGTGTCCTTTGCCCATTTTCCCACTGAAATATAAACTTAGTGATGGCAGATGCCAGAGAGGTGAACAGCCACCCACAAGTCCTGATCAGACCTAAATTTCTAGATAGAGAATCTGCATACTTTAGTTTTAATCTGTCCTAAGGAAATTCCAGAGGACATTCATCTACAGGTTATGTATCAGACAGACACTCTCACCGAGATGCTGGATAAAATTCTATTTTAAAACATTGGTTATTTGAACCCACTAGGAGGCAACTCAGGTAGTAAATACTTAAAGGGCCAAGATCACGGGAAGAAGAAAAGTACGTAAGTGCGAATTCAACATTCTCCTCCACGTTGCCCCCTGATAAATTTGCCAATTCTGAAGCACCACAGGGCCTAGTGGCCAAGCAGAGCTTTCAAATTTCAAGCTCAGAGCTTTCAGCAAGTTCACAAGGATGAGAAAATAAAAACTCATGTTTAAGAACCATCACGGTAAATGCCTTGGCTTAAAGTTAGACCCCAGAAAGGCTATGTCCTAGGATTAAGAACAAACCAAAATATGCCAGACCTTACATGGGCCTAAATTCCATCACACATCATCTTAATCATTGATTAAATCAAGGTGATCTACCCTTACACTAACTGCCTACCAACAGAAAGAAAATCCTCTCTGGAAGGAGTATAAAATCATCCAAATGTCAACAATTTTATATACCTAATATCCAACATTCAATCAAAAATTACTAACCATGCCACGGGACAGGACCAAATTACTGAAAACCAAAAACCAATACAATGACCATAAAAAGAAGACAATGGAAATGGATTCACAGCCAGGTACAGTGACCATGCTTGTTGTCCCAGCTACTCATGAGGCTTATGTGGGAAGATCGCTTGAGTCCAGGAATTCTAGGCTATGGTGAGCTATAATGGTACCACTTCACTCCAGCCTGAGTGACAGAAGAAGTCTCCAAATCTTAAAAAAGAAAAAAAAGAAAGGAAGGAAAGGGAAGGAAAGGAAGAAAATAAAAGAAAGAAAAAAGAAAAGGATTCACAGACAATCACATAATGGAGTTATCATTTATGGCCAAGAAACATGAAATATTTCCTCCAAATAACAATCGTACTGACAGCTAACTTCTCACCATCAATTATGAAAGAAAATAACTTTCAAGCTATATTTCTATGCCCAGAAAAAATAATCATCAAAAGTAAAGGAGAAATTTTGCAAGATGAAAACATTCTGGAGATTGGTTGCACAACGACGTAACTATATTTAACACTTCTGAATTACACACTTAAAAATGGTTACAACGGTAAATTTTATGTTGAGTATTTTACCACAATTTTTTTAAAGTGAAGGAAACAGGAAAAAGTAAAGTGAAGGAGAAAGTGGCTTTTGTGGTATGAAAATTGTAAAGTTCTTTTTAAAAAAGGAAAGAAGAAACAAAAAGATTTTTAAACAAACAAAAACTAAGAGAATTCATCATTAGCAAACCAGCATTAAAAGAAATAGTTATTCAGAGGAAAAGAAAATAATCCCAGGTAGAAATAGAGAAACACAAGACAGAATGAAAAGCAATGTAAAGGGTAACTATAAATAATTATAACTGTAGAAAACAATAATATTCTTAAGGGAGAAGGACTAAAATACACACACATACATAAAATATACACACATATATATGAAAATAAAGAAAAATGCAGAAGTATAGTACATAAAATCAAAGTGTTCTGATGTCAGGAAGTGGTAAAAGTATTGTTTTGTAGATTCTATCAAGTCAAGAATTCCTGTTGTAATGTTGATGACAACCACTAGAAAATATTGTAAAATAATACATAAATAATTACTAATAGAGGAGAAAATAGACATAAAAATAATTCAAAAGAGGTAAGAAAGGGGAGAAAATTTAGACAACAAAGAACAAACAGAAAACAGATAATAAGATGATAGATTTAAACCCAAATATATTAGCAATTTAGATGCAATTTTCCAATTGAAGAAAACCATCACACTGGATTAAAAAATAAAACCCAGCATTGTTTATAAGAAACACACCTTAAACATAAAGACATAGAAGAATTAAAAATAAAATATTGGAGAGGCATATTCAATGCAAAAACAAGAGAAAGTTGCTATTACCATACTAACATCAGAAAAAAAGAAATATTACTGAAGGTGGTGAATATTTTATAATGATAAAAGTGTCAATCTACTAAATTGATTTAATGATTATAAATTTGCATACATCTAATAAATGATAGTAATAGCCTCAAAGTACTTGAAGCAAAAATTGACAGAATCAAAGGATAAATGGGTCATCACAATTAGATTTGAATATATCTGTATCAGTAAAGAAGAGAAGCAGAAAAAAAATACACATTTTCTTAAGTGCATATTAAACATTTGCCAAAGTTGACAAAGTGGTGGGCCATAAATCAAGTCTCAAAAAATTTCAAAGAATCAAAATCATTAATCTTATGGTATTTGGATAGAAATCAATAATAAAAATAACTCGAAAAGGGCTAGATGTTTGGGTAAAAAGCAGCACACTTTTAAATAACCCATTGGTCAAAGAATTACTCACAAGAAAAATTTTGAGCTCAGTTATAACAGAAAATATGGTATATCAAAAAGTATGAGATGCAACCGAAACTGTGCTGTGAGTGAAATTTGGAGCCTGAAATGCTGATATTAGGGAAACAAAAGGGTACGATTCAATGATCTAAGTGTCCATCTCAGTAAGTAAACATGTGCTTTTGATATTTAGTATGTGGGTTCTACTTCAATTTTTTAAAGCTTACTTTTTAAAAAGTTTTTAAGAAAAAGAAACTCCACAAAGTCCAGTCTCGGATTCTATACTAATTGAAAGGATCTCAAAGTCTCTTAATGTGCTTAATAAACCACAGTCAGCTCTTGCTCCTCCTTAACATGTATTTAAAATACTGTGCATGCCCTAATCTCCCAAGAGTTTTTATTTGCTTGCTTGTTTTTTCAATTTTGTATATATTCTAAAGTTAGATTAGCTGTTTCAGAACCACTCTGCAGCAGGAAAGAATAGAAAAGCACCCAGTGCTTCAGACTCACCCTTCCAGAACAGGCAGATACAAGCCCCTGAGCCAACAGAAAAAACCAGTTACTCTCCAGGCATTCATCTCACCACACCCAGATAGCAAGAAATATCTATTTAACATATATATTATCACACTAGCCTCAAAACAAGTTTTGCTAAGTATGAAATTATATAGGCAATACCTGGCCTCCTTTCCTAACACAGTAAAATGGAAAGTTAAAAGTCCTTAGTTGCATATTTTAGATTATCTGAGTAGCAGGTGTTTCGTTACTGCAATGTACTACAATTGACATACTACTGTACCTTATTCATAAAACTAAATACTGTTTTGAGAAAGCAATAAATTCAGTATTTTAGTTCTAGAATTTAACAACTAATGTATCTGAAAGAGAATTTTCATAATGTACATGTGACTTTTCACTTGAAAAAGTATTTTGGACATGGGTGTATTAGTAGAAGGTATTCAAACTTATTCCCCATATAAATAGAATTAGATTATCTGTGAGCACCAATTAGGAAGGCTTAATTGAAAACATCAGATTAACAGAGTATCAATGTGATATATCCCAGCCACACTAAATATTCAAGAGCTTTATAATTTTCTTGCTTTCTTTTATAGCACTAGTATGACACTAGTACATTTATATAGTTTTGTTAAAAAAAAATAGGAAACTGCTTCTTCAGTGAAACGGCTAACTTCATTTCTCATATTTTCCTATTTATAGAAATATTATTGGAAATAATACTCTTGAGAAATCAAGTCTAGTGCTTCCCACTGTGTGCAAGCAAGGCATAGCCTTAAGCATGGAGGGACAAAGAACCTTCACCCTACCCTACACCTAGGTTTCTGTGGCAGCAGGTCACCTCTACGGCCCTTATAATCAGTTTTCTTTCTCTAGTCAGGACATGAAACTCAGAAAAAAATAAATTTCTCTGCTGTAGCCATTTCTTCTTGAATGTTCCCAAGTCCCAAGTCAATGTCTCACTGCTCTCTGAGTTATTCTGAGAGGAGGACATTCCTTCTTCCTGCGAAACACACCCAGGGACTCCTTCTGGAAGTTTGCAACAGCCTTGCAAGTGGGGAGGGAGGGATGATGACTGGAAAGAAGGAGCTTGGAGCAGATATTTAATCCCAGACCTTGATCATTGTTGAAAGGAAGATTTATGCCCTTTCTGTAACACATGTGCAACAGGCACCACCCTTTGTTGAAAGATAATAAGCGTCTTGCAAATCTCTCCCCATTTCCTTCTATTTCTTCACTTCTCATCTCCCTTGCACATTTAAACTATTAGAACAGACGCTGTACTCCTGTTGCTCACTCCTTCTGCTTCCACTAATCCTGATCTTGATGGCTTTCTGTTTGAATTCTGCAGCCACTTTTTAAAGTGCTCTTGGAAATTACCAATACCTTTCTCTCAGTCAAAGCTAAAACTCTCTTTCAGAGCAATTATCTTTCACAAAAGTGCTACCTATTTCAATGTTCAAAATATCTGGAATTACAGAATCAAATATCTATCAATTTGCAGTTAGAGCCCTTAAATACAGATAGGAAAAAGAGCCTTAAATGCTATTCAATGCATTGAGACACTATTAAAAAACAGCTCTAAATGACATTTCATAAATTTTTTTCCATTTATTTGTCAATTTTGTATTGAAGTGTCTCTAATACCATGGTAACTCATTCCTACTTAAAAGATACATTTCAGAAGAAAAATGTGCTCTTTTTTCCCCCCAGAAGCAACTCAAATAATAACATCTTCTGTTTGGATAGCATTCTACTGACACTTCATTTTCACACAGATTCTGTAATTTAATCTTTCAAATAACCACATGAGGTGGGCAAGGCAAGCCTCATTAATTGCATTTTAGCACCAGAAGCATCAGTCAGGTAGCTAACACAACATTCTGGCACTTTCACTATGACACACTTTGCCTCTTCAAGCATTCATAGCAACTCAAATATTCATAGCAACAATCCATCACCATAGATAATATCTAAGCAGCACTAAAAAACACGACATTTTCATTTTCTATAACATCTTTATGCAAGAAAATGAAATGCTGAATATAAATTCAACCCCCAAACTGTAGGACCTAAGGGATAGTCCTCCAGGGGTGAAAGTACCCAAAGATTGTTCTAATTGCATGCTCCAGAGTCTGCTATTTAGTTAGACAGCCATGAGTCCATCTCTTTCTGCTAAGGGGAGGGCTTAAGGAAAGAGTCTTCATGAGCTTACCAGGGTATGCCAGTTTGTGACCCAGTTCCAAAAACCCGAGTGGGAGGAGTGCTAGAATCTCAGCATGTAGGTCTATGTGCAAGAAAGAGGTAATTTCAACTCCCCCTCACCACTCCACCCCCGCCAGTCCAGAAAGAACTTAGACTCTGTTTCTTGGTAAGAAGACAGGAATTCCAATGAAGGGAAGCTTGCCTAGGAAAGGGCTCACAGAAAATTAAGAGAGCCACTATTGCTCATTATTGGAGCTGGTCTGAGTGACCTAAAAGTGAGTGGTTGCATTTCTCACCATAGCAGAGAAATTATGACATACAAAATGCTCCTTATGACTCTCCAGCCTCAGCAGCCCTGAAATACTTAGGGTTCCTGACTGCATCACGCTCTTCCAGCTCTCAGGATTTGCACAAACCCTGGTTTAGAATAAGCTCCATCATTACCCACCTATCTCCTACTCATCCTTTTTGACACAGCTCAATCATCACCTCCTCCAGGAAATCATCTTTCATGATCTATGCTCCCCACCAGCAGCTTGCATGCTCTTGCAGAGCCCTGTATTTATCTTTATCATGGTTCTCACCACACTGGATTATCATCCTCTTATCTAGCTTACCTAAAAGACTAAATTATTGGAGGACAGGGGCTATGTCTTCGCATCTTGGTAGTCACAAAAACTTAGCATAGAACCTCTACATAATATACACTGAATGAATGAGGGAAGGAAGAAAGTCTTACCCTGATTCCACCCCAGAACTTCTGATACTTCCGGCCCTTCCATTTGGTAGGATACCCAAACCTTATCTCTGAATCACTGGATTTACCTCTTAGCTCTACTCTTGCTCATACGCTCCTTGGGAATGGTTGAGAGGCTCTTGACCAACACAAGCCTAGTGAGACCATACAAGTAAAGGGAATTTTGTCCTCCAGCCAAAGCAGGGGGATACAAACAGACCCATTCTTGCTCCAGTTACTTCTTTCATCACTGCCATTACCAGGCACAGTCCCACCCAATTCCAGAACACACTGGGTTATAATTTAGCAGGTTATTAGTAGCTCTGTCTCCACCTGGTTTGCTTTGTTAAAATAGTCTGGTGAGACACTCCCTGTCTGCTGTTTTGTTTTTGTCACAGTTATCCTACCTTCCCTGAGCTGCCAATATGCCTGAATCCCTTTTACTCACATTAGCTTTTCTCAGTCTCTCTACCAACAAGCCAAACTCTTCTTTTGCATTCTAGCACTAATGCAATGACCTCAGGTGATCTGCCTGCCTCGGCCTCCTAAAGTGCTGAAATTACAGGTGTGAGCCACCATGCCTGGCCCCTTGATAATGTCTCTTATTTGTCTTAGGCCAGTACTGCTTTTCCCTGTTAACCAGCTGTCCTTGAAATCCATGTGGCCCAGCATTTCAGATTCCACATCGTGCTACCTGCTTCCCCCAGATTGCTTTCCAACTCTGCCCTTCAATTTCCACACCTCCTTCTGAACTTGGTTTAGGACAGCCTGTTCTGCCCTGGGGCCAGGACCTGTACTTTGCTTTGAGAGTTTTCCAGCCCACATTCGCTCATTTTTGTCCTGTTTATTCCAAATTCAACTTTCAGAAGCATATTTCCCACTGAACTTAAGAATAATCAAACTGAAAGGCAGCATATGACATTGTACATTTTGAAGATAATTAAACCACTCCTACATATTCCCCTAAGAGTCATTAAAAAAATTTCTGACAAATCCCACCAATAATGTTGATGGAATAGTTGACCAATCATTTAGAAGAACACTATAAATCAAGCCAAAATTAAGAGTCTGAAATAGTTGGAGAGTTTTCTCTATAAACTTTCATGTGATTACACCATAGCCATTGCGTTTTGTGGCATATTCATTTTTATAAGTCTATTTATGAGTACAAAGAGGTAGCCACCACTGCATTAGCTTGCCAGCTTGGACAAACTGCTGCTATTTTAACCACTTCCCCCTTTAGAAAGAGCATGGCCAACAGTTCCAAATTCCTAGGGGAACTGTAACTGTTTGTGCTGAGAAAACTGAATGACACATCATTTAGAAATTTGTTACTATTTACACCACTATCAACTTGACTTTTTAAAAATTTGTCCAGAGTGATTTCTTAAGGTCCAGAGTCCAATACCTCCAACCCTACCCCAAGGATGACTGGTCCCAGGAGCAGAAAACTATTCTGTGAAACAGCCTAGACAATCAGACACCAAGAACCAACACACTCTAAGATGGATTGAGCCAGTGTTCCCCAATAGACCAAGAACATCATCCTCCCTTAAACACTGGTAGTGATAATGACTAGGGCCTGGCATCGGGCTAGAACAGCCCAAGGACTTGGCAACTTAAGAACTAAAAGTCTTACCCATGGGTCACTTTTGGAGGAAGGAAAAAAGTCCAATCTGTGTTAATAGCCGTGCCGTAGAGCAGAAAGGAATCAAGAGTTACTTTCTGTGAACCTATTTCTGACCACATCTGTCTGGAATACAAGCCATCCTAACCTCAGATGCCTACTCATTTCTAACTTTGTCTGTTCATTCAGTTCTGCTCTGAACCCAGGTTAGGTAGCTTTCCTTGGATAATATCAGGTCAATCCTGTTCCCTTGATAATGTCTCTCTCTTCCTTTTTTTTTTTTTTTTTTTTTTTGAGACGGAGTCTCACTCTGTCACCCAGGCTGGAGTGCAGTGGCACAATCTCGGCTCACTGCAACCTCTGCCTCCCAGGTTCAAGTGATCCTCCTGCCTCAGCCTCCCAAGTAGTTGGGGTTACAGGCACATGCCACCATGCCCGGCTAATCTTTGTATTTTTAGTAGAGACGGGGTTTCACCATGTTGGCCAGGCTGGCCTCGAACTTCTGACCTCAGGTGATCCACCAGCCTCGGCCTCCCAAAGTGCTGGGATTACAAGTGTGAGCCATCACGCCTGGCCCCTTGATAATGTATCTGATTTGCCTTAGGCCAGTACTGCTTTTCCCTCCAGATTTGACCTCTGCCTCATGCTTGCCATCCAGCAATGATTTGCACCAGGGGCCCCAATCCAAGACAAGCCTGATGGCATCCAAAAAAAAAGAAAAAAAAAAAAAACCTGGGCAAAGAACTGTTAAGGCTCTTTTACTAAGCTTCGCAAGCCAACAAGTTAGCCTGCCATGTTTCTTGGATACTGGCAGAAGACACAAGTCGCCTGGGTCAGAGACAAAGAACTTTATTACTCATGATGTAGTCAGCACCCTGGGCTCAATTTTCATGTTGCTCCCCCTATCCCTCAAGTCCCATGGGAGTTATATGGAGCACCCTAGGTAGATGCTACTCACATCATGAGTTTGAGCTGAGAAACCCTGAGCTAGGAAACCCCAATCTTTTATTATAAACAATTGGGCTGCAAGAAAACCTGTCCAATAAACAATTGGGCTGCAAGAAAACCTGTCCGACTTTTGCTCTGAAGGAAGACATTATTTATGGTATGCTGGACTGAATCTGCTCCAGAAGTTTGTGTCCAGAAGTTTGTGTCCAGAAGTAGATACTATCTCTATCTTGTTTTCACTATCAAATATCTTTTAAAAGATTATTCAGGAAAAAAGGCTGTCAGTGCCTCTGCTCACAAGATGTGCAGAAACATTAGAAACCTATGGGAAATGGCTCCCAACACTAAGTTGAAAAAGCTAGTGAATGAATGAATGACACAATTTATGGACATCTTAGAGAAAAAAACAAAGTAATGAGTAATCAATATAAATTTTTCATCCATTTGCCACTTTCCTAAATAAGCACACAAGCCTATGTCAACAAAGGTCATTTCTGTTCACCAAGGAAGATTTTTATTTTGTTTTATTAATTTAAAAGTATGTTGCTCTTTCAATCATTGGCACTCATTTGAATAAATGTTGCAAAGCTGCAAAACTTAGCAAGTGAGACTTTTGAACATACCAAGTACTATCTACTTCATGGAAACTACTTTTTTCAAATATCATTCCATCACTCCACTCATAAATTGTTTACACATATCTCTTGATTCTGAATATTTCTATCTCAAAGACTAAAATGTAAATGACACAAAATCCTGAGATTTAATTTAGTCAAATATAAAGAAAAAATACAGAACACTTATATATTAAGATTATGCTTCCAACTACAAAGTAGAGATGATTACACACCTCATAGGGCAGGTAGACATGTGTTTAAATTACAGAATTAGTTCCACAAGTTCTCCCCATCTTGTGTGGCTTTCTTTTTGGGCATAGCAGCTTTTTCTGAGTAAATTAAATTATTCCTGGCAGAAATGGCATGAGCAACATTCAAGGAATTCTAAGCATTATAATGGTTAGGCAGCACTTTGCAAACTGTATTCTGGGAAGTACAAATGTCCCTCATAATGTTAACCCATAGTCTGCCACTTCAAAAATTTCCTGGTCAAGTAAGTTTGGTAAACTATTATAATGGCTTCTTGCTGTAGAATTTTTCAGAAACTCTAATTGGGTTAATGTATCTCATGAATATCCATCCAGTAAGGGGGCTAGGTGTGGTGGCTTATGCCTGTAATCCCAGCACTCTGGGAGGCCAAAGCGAAAGGATCACTTGAGGTCAGGAGTTTGAGACCAGCCTGACCAACATGGCAAAACTTCATCTCTACTAAAAATACAAAAGGTAGCCAGCTGTGGTGGTGGGTGCCTATAATCCCAGCTACTCAGGAGGTGGAAGAACGAGAATAGCTTGAACCTGGGAGGTGGAGGTTACAGTGAGCTGAGATCGTGCCACTGCACTCTAGCCTGGGTGACAGAGCAAGACTCTGTCAAAAAAAAAAAAAGAAATCCAGTAAAGGGTTAGGGACATGGAATTAAACATTTCTCAAACTTGTTTCACCATGAAAAAATTTTAACACTAGATGCTTTATGCTAAGGGACACCAGAGATCCACAGAACCCAGTCAAAAAAACCCTGGACCACAACTCAGGCTGCATGTGGGACAAGAATGGTAAAGTTATGGAGTTAGCTGGGAGTTAGTTTTGCAAAGGACCTTGAATTACATGCTAAGATACTTTATTGTGTAGACAATGGTGAAACATCATTTTGACGTTCTTTTTTACTATTTGGCACAATTAGATGTAGTCATTTTAGACAGAAATCTATTAAAAGATCCTAAAAACTTTCTAGTTTGCAATAGATTACTCCAGAGAAGTAGATCTACACAAGAGAATTACCTCTGTAAACAACCCAATTTCAAAACTTAACAGCTGTCACTCTTAAAAAAATCTCCTTTATGTCTAAGAATTCCCATAAAGTTGTTTTTAAGTGAATTTTCCTTTTTTTCTGTTCTGCATTCATTGTTTTTTTTCTTCAGAGATGAGCTGAGATATCAAGTCCATTTATAGATTATCCCAGTCTGAATAAGCTCACTCTTCAAATCTCCAAATTTTTATTATTTTGGCTTATTTTCCAAAGTTTGGTCAGCTCTGGGACTGTCTTGGATATTCCTACCAAGTTGATTTGTTCTGACATTCAAGGAATATTTAATGAGCAGCTACCTGAGGCAAGGCATTGTAATAAGTGCTGAGAGAAATAAAGGGATTTAGACATTCCCCTCAATATTTGAGTGCACTTTTAAAAATTCTACTTTAGATCAAATCTAGTTTCTTTCAAGCTTTGAGTGATTTCTGCATCTTGCAAGGGCCAAGTGTATAAAGAACAACTCAGTCCATCAGTCAGTGAAAATTTACTGAGCTCTTACTATACACTATAGTTATGTATACACTATACAACCATTATGTTAAATGCTGGAGAAGCAGTAATGAACAAGTCAGCCCTAGTTTCTCCTCTCGTAGAACTTATAAATTTAGCTATAGCTACAGACAATAAAACAAAAGGGAAATTTTTGTTAGCTATGTGCCCTAAATTCTAAAAAAAAAAAGTTATTATTTTAAATGGAGATAAAACATATATGGCAAAATGTTAATAACTAAATCTAGGAGGATGGTATATGAATATTCACTTTACTATTCTTTCAATCTTTTCGTTGATTTGAAAATTTTCAAAATAAGAAGTTGGGGGAAAGATTTAAGAAGAAATGAAGTCACAAAGTTAAAAAAAAAAAGACTCAAATTTGTTTCCGTAATCTAATACCTCTTTATTTAGTTGTAACATTTTGAGGTTCCATGACTTCTGATTCTGTTGTTTTCATACCAGAATCTCAAAGACAGAAGGCAAAACATTACCATATGAATGAAAGTAAACTGGGATTGCATTTTTCCCTACCACGGAATGCCCTGCTGCAAGTGAACACTGTGCCTTTTGAATTTGGCCAGGGTTTTTGTAAAACGTTCTATAAAATATGTCAGCATATTCAGTCTGTGGCTAAGTAAATAAAGAGAATTACAATGTTCAAACAGGATATTTATTGCCATTCATTGGACATTTGTTAAGCCATTTTCTAAGGCAAGTATATATGCTTTAACGAGTATAATAACCTGTAACCACTAAACTCAATGCATTTGCTGTATATATGCTAAAATATATGAGGAAGAATCTCTTCATTTTACTAGTGGCAAAGACGGAATTGTAGTGTATCCAAATAAAACAAAAGATGTTAAGAAAGAGTGTGAGTGAATATAAGTGGCTTTTAACACTGTCTTTCCCTTACCCTTAACCCCAGTCCCACCAAACAGAGTATCATTATTCACATTTTTTATTTTATCACCATTTCCTAGTTGCCAGATGCAACTTTGACTCTGATGCATGACATACCTGTATTTTCAGCAAGGAATGCATATAGGAAAAAAACAAGTGCATAAAAATGAGAGTCAGTGATTAACAGAGAAAAGGAGCATGAAGGAATTTAATGGAGAAGAAATATAAAATCAAAGTCCTGCTACAGATATTCCCAAAGAGTAGAAATACAGGTTAAAGACTAAATGGCATTTTGCCTCTATTCATTTACTCAAAAATGCATTGCATGTCTGCCATTAATCAGACACTATGCTAGGCAGAGGAGGTAAAATAATACAATATAGTTCTTACCTTTAAAAAACTTACCAGATTCCAGCTAAGTACTCAGACAAGCAAAAGAGAATCCAATATGCATGCTAGAGATAAGAAGATGGTAAGTGTAGTTGAAACAGCAATGTGGACCTTGGAATCAGACTCAATTAAGTCTCTGTCATTTACAAACTACCTCCTGGACCATATTACCTAATCTCTCTGAGCTTCAAGTTCCTCATCTGTAAAACGCAAAAAATAACTTAGCTTGTCCTATAGTTGTAATAATTAGGAATAAGGAATGCAAAATGTCTGGCACACATAAATACTTAAAAGATTATCATTACAAATACTTCAATAGGGGTATGTGCATAATGATCAAGAAATACCAGCTTTTTCCCTTCTATAATTATACGGCCTGATGAATCCCAAAAGTTATGGTATCAATTCATGTCCTAAAAGAAATTGGGATTTTGAAAAGAACTTGATGATGAGGCTTTTTACAGAAATGAGGACAGCTTTGGGAGACTCAACAAGGGATGTTGAGTCCCCCAAAGGCCAATAATAGAAGAAAGACATTGCCACCCCTAAGCCCAAGCCCAGTGAGAGGTAGAGCCTTGGAAGATCTTCCCCTCTATAGAAACATTTCTGGGGTGGAGAGGACAGCTCAGGCTATCACAGTCTGATGTCATCAAAGATGACTACTGTATCATTCTCACTCAATAATCAGCTGGCTGACTGCTATTTCATTTTTTTCATTTAGGTTGCCTGCAAAAACAGAAGTTGCTGTCCAGTGAACACAACAGTTCACATGGTTCATTGAAAAACAATAAATTGGAAGTGAGTGTAAATAAAATATTAAGATGATCAAATAACCAATACAAGCATTCCTGCTCAAGATGTGTGTTAAACTCAGCAGAATATGGTGGCACCATTGTCTGGAAATTGTATCTCTGTAAATCAGGTTACCTATTTTAGCCACCAAACAGTCTATAATTGAAATTCCTAGGTCTTTTTGCTCATGAATTGCCGCTAAGCTATGAGTTTTTATAGTGGATTTTTTTTACTTACATTTTTCATTTTACCTTTATCTCTGTTAAAATAGTTTTATTCAAGCACTTCACAACTTCACATCAACACACTGTATATTCAATTTAAATTAGCAGCACTTGTCTAACTTCATGTCATCTACAAATTTGATAGGCATGTCTGTTTTTCGTTTCTTTTTTTTTTAAGAGACAAGTTCTCCTTGTAATGCCCAAGCTGAATTTGAACTCCTGGGCTCATGGGATCCTCCCATCTCAGCCCCTGGAGTAGCTGGGAATACAGGCATACCACTGCACCTGGCTTGATAAGCAAGTCTTTCTATTTTTTTCTAAGTTGCTGATAAAAAGGTTGAATCCCACAAGGGCAAGAACAGAACCATGTACATGCATTCATTTAAAAAAACCACTGCGTACCTAATATGTATGAGGCTTTATATGAATTATTGGGGATACAGACAATGTAGAAAGAAGTTAAAAGTGTTGGCTAGTGATAAATACTACAAATAAGCAAAATACAGTAATAAACTAGTGGCTAGGTAGGGTATAGGCAACTTTGGACAGGGGACTAGGGAGGCCTCACTGAGCCCTAAATGATGACAGTGAGACTGTCCTATGCATACCTGATGGAAAAGTGTTCCAAGGAGAGGGGACTAGGAAGTGCAAAGGTCCTAATGCTAGAAAAATTTATGTTTATATTATTTATATTTATATATAAATTAACTTTATTATGGAAGTTTTAAAACACAGAAAAGTAGAGAAAAAAGTATAATGACCTCAATGTACCCATCATTCAGCTTTGGTAATTATCAATATTTTATTATCTTTATTTTATCCTCTCTAGACCCCAAAATTTGTTTCTCAGAGTATCTTAAAATAAAAGTCAGAAATTGTATCATTTCACCTTATAAATACTTCAGTATATATTTAAACCCTAATTATAATATCATTATCATACCAAATAAAGTAACAATAATTCCTTGGTGTTAGAGGCTATTGGTATATATCCAGTTCTATAAGAATTGTTTCGGGCCTGGCATGGTGGCTCATGCCTGTAATCCCGACGTTTTGGGAGGCTGAGGCGAGTGGATCATGAGGTCAGGAGATCGAGACCATCCTGGCCAACATGGTGAAACCCCGTCTCTACTAAAAAAAAAAATACAAGAATTAGCCGGGTGTGATAGCGTGCACCTATAGTCCCAGCTACTCGGGAGAGTGAAGCAGGAGAATCGCTTGAACCCAGGAGGCAGAGGTTGCAGTGAGCCAAGATCGCACCACTGCACTGCAGCCTGGGTGACAGAGCGAGACTCCACCTCAAAAAAGGAAAAAAAAAAGGAATTGTTTCTTGTTTTCAAAGAGCTTACAATCTAAAGGCATGATAAGATCTTTATTTAAATAACCAAGAGAAGCAAACATCATAAGAAAAGTAGATATAAAGTGCCCTGTGAGGTCTAAGAGGGAGATGGGAATGGAGACTTCAGCACTATGATAAAAATCGGAGCCCAGAATCAGATATGTGACCAGGAAATCAAGGTGATATCCTGACATTGAGGAAGCTGAGGACCCAAAATTTAGTCCAGCACCTGGTGAAAGGGCTTGGCACAGCTCAGAATGGCAGGAACAGAGAACATGGAGACAAGGAAAGGAGAATCAGTTATCCTGGTCTCAACTGAGGGGCAAATAAAAATCCCCAGTGAATGGCCCAAGTGATGAAACCAAGAAGGGTTAGGAATTGGGGACCCTCAGCTGGGATGCACTGGTCCGGCTGAATCTGTTGTTCACTGCTGGCTTCTCTTTGCATTGTAGGGGACTATGTTGCATAAGTTGTTAAATATTTGAACATTACCATTGACTACAAATGATACTGTCATAACATTGGCTTTTACCCAGCGGTATTCCTAGTGCTTAGGTCAATGCCTGAAAGAGAGAAAACATTCAAATATACTCTGATAGAACAGATTGGTGCATGAATTTCATATTATTGTTCAGACAGTTTGTTATGCTATTTCTAAAGCTATATAAAAAAATTCTATTATTCATTCATTTACCTTAGTTTTTAAAGCTCCTATTGTAATAGTTTCCAGCTGCGATGACAGATTTCCTCTTTAACCCAGGCATAAATCGACTCTAAGAGAAAAATGAAGAAAGAAAATTTTAGAGAAATGTTTTTCTCAATATGCCTCAAAAGTATACACTGCCTAGTGATAATCAGAGAACAATCTTAAAAGAGAAACTCAAGATTATTGTCAAATTAACATGGCTGTCAATTACCAGATTGGTGCAAAAGTAATTGTGTAATTTTTGTCATTGAAAGTAATAGCAAAAATTGCAATTACTTTTGCACCAACTTAATAGATACTACTCTTACTTGCAGAAGCATG